>NW_026735921.1:0-93000 GCF_949786415.1 Peromyscus eremicus
TCAGAGCAAGCTCACTGTTAGACCCCCTAGGAAAACACAGTAGAGTAGAAGAGTGCTATTTTCTCAAAAGCAGAGTGTGTTTTTTGTAAGGCGATATAGCATTTGTTTCCCTGTCCTAAATGGAGTTGAATCACATGCAGTTTTTTGTCCAACGACCAAGAGTTGTTTTCTGGTAAGGAAGAGTCACTATTGCGCTCCCATTTACATACACAGTGCAAGTAGCAACTCGCGTCTGTTCCCAGCAAGTACAGTGTATTGGACTGAAGCGGAGCTACTCTTCTTGTCAGTTTCCTAAGCAGAGTTGAACTAGATATGGCCCGTGTGTGTAGGAAGCACAGTTCTTTTGTCCTGAGCAAGCTCACTATTCGGACACCAAAGGAAACACAGTAGAGTAGAAGAGTGCTCTTTTCTCAAAATCAGAGTGTATTTCTTATAAGGCGAGCTACGTTTGTTTCCCAGTCAGAAATGGAGTTGAATCCCAAGCTGTTTCTGTCTTATGAGCAAGAGTTGTTTCTGATAAGAAGAGTCACTATTGTGCTCCTATTGCCATACACAGTGCAATAGCACTCGCGTCTGTTCCCAGCAAGTACAGTGTATTGGACTGAATAGGAGCTACTGTTCTTGTCAGTTTCCTAAGCAGAGTTGAACTACATATGGTCCGTGTGTGTAGGAAGCACAGTTCTTTTTGTTCTGAGCAAGCTCACTGTTCGGGCACACCAAAGGATACACAGTAGAGTAGAAGAGTGCTCTTTTCTCAAAAGCAGTGTGTGTTTCTTGTAAGGCGAGCTAGCAATTGTTTCCCAGTCCTAAATGGAGCTGAATCACATGCAGTTCTGGTCCTATGAGCAAGAGTTGTTTTCTGGTAAGAAGAGTCACTATTGCGCTCCCATTGTAATTCTCAGGGCAAATAGCATTGGCGTCTGTTCCTAGCATGTACAGTGTATTGGACTGAAGCGGAGCTACTGTTCTTGTCAGTTTCCTAAGCAGAGTTGAACTAGATATGGCCTGTGTGTGTAGGAAGCACAGTTCTTTTGTTCTGAGCAAGCTCACTGGTTCGGACCCCATAGGAAACACAGTAGAGTAGAAGAGTGCTCTTTTCTCAAAAGCAGAGTGTGTTTCTTGTCAGGCCAGCTAGTGTTTGTTTCCCAGTCCTAAATGGAGTTGAATCCCATGCAGTTTCTGGTCCTACGGGCAAGAGTTGTTTTCTGGTAAGGAAAGTCACTATTGCGCTCCCATTTCCATACACAGTGCAAATAGAACTCGCGTCTGTTCCCAGCAAGTACAGTGTATTGGACGGGAACGGAGCTACTGTTCTTGTCAGTTTCCTAAGCAGAGATGAACTAGATATGGCCCGTGTGTATAGGAAGCACAGTTCTTTTGTTCTGAGCAAGCTCACTGTTAGACCCATAGGAAACACAGTAGAGTAGAAGAGTGCTCTTTTCTCAAAAGCAGAGTGTGTTTTTTATAAGGCGAGATAGCGTTTGTTTCCCTGTCCTAAATGGAGTTGAATCCCATGCAGATTCTTGTCCTACGACCAAGAGTTTGTTTTCTGGTAAGGAAAGTCACTATTGCGCTCCCATTTTCATACACAGTGCAAATAGCACTCGCGTCTGTTCCCAGCAAGTAGAGTGTATTGGACTGAAGCGTAGCTACTGTTCTTGTCAGTTTCCTTAGCAGAGTTGAACTACATATGGCCCCTGTGTGTAGGAAGCACAGTTCTTTTGTCCTGAGCAAGCTCACTATTCGGACCCCATAGGAAACACAGTAGAGTATAAGAGTGCTCTTTTCTCAAAATCAGAGTGTCTTTCTTGTAAGGCAAGCTAGTGTTTTTTTCCCAGTCAGAAATATAGTTGAATCCCATGCAGTTTCTGGGTCTTATGAGCAAGAGTTGTTTTCTGATAAGAAGAGTCACTATTGTGCTCCTATTGCCATACCACAGTGCAAATAGCACTCGCGTCTGTTCCCAGCAAGTACAGTGTATTGGACTGAATAGTAGCTACAGTTCTTGTCAGTTTCCTAAGCAGAGTTGAACTACATATGGTCCATGTGTGTAGGAAGCACAGTTCTTTTGTCCTGAGCAAGCTCACTGTTCGGACCACATAGGGAAATACAGTACAGTAGAAGAGTGCCCTTTTCTCAAAAAGCAGAGTGTGTTTCTTGTAGGCGAGCTAGCATTTGTTTCCCAGTCCTAAATGGAGCTGAATCACATGCAGTTCTGGTCAGTTTCCTAAGCAGAGTTGAACTAGATACGGCCCTTGTGTGTAGGAAGCACAGTTCTTTTGTCTGAGCAAGCTCACTGTTCGGACCCCATAGGAAACACAGTAGAGTAGAAGAGTTCTATTTTCTCAAAAGCAGAGTGTGTTTCTTGTAAGGCGAGCTAGTCTTTGTATCCCAGTCTGAAATGGAGTTGAATCCCATGCAGTTTCTGGTCCTACGAGCAAAAGTTGTTTTCTGGTAAGAAGAGTCACTATTGCGCTCCCATTGCCATACACAGTGCAAATAGCTGTCACGTCTGTTCCCAGCAAGTACTGTGTATTGGACTGCAGATGATCTACTGTTCTTGTCAGTTTCCTAAGCAGAGTTGAACTAGATATGGCACGTGTGTAGGAAGCACAGTTCTTTTGTTCTGAGCAAGCTCACTTTTAGGATACCATAGGAAACACAGTAGAGAAGAAGAGTGCTCTTTTCTCAAAAGCAGAGTGTGTTTCTTGTAAGGCGAGCTAGAGTTTGTTTCCGAGTCAGAAATGGAGTTGAATCCCATGCAGTTTCTGGTCCTACGAAAAGAGATGTTTTCTGGTAAGAAGAGTCACTATTGCGCTCCCATTGCGATACACATTACAAATAGCACTCGCGTCTGTTCCCAGGAAGTACAGTGAATTGGACTGAAGAGGAGCTACTGTTCTTGTTAATTTCCTAAGCAGAGTTGAACTAGATGTGGCCTGTGTGTGTAGGAAGCACAGTTCTTTTGTTCTGAGCAAGCTCACTGTTCAGAACCCATTGGAAACACTTTAGAGCAGAAGAGGGCTCTTTTCTTAAAAACAGAGTGTGTTTCTTGTAAGGCGAGCTAGCGTTTGCTTCCCAGTCCTAAATGGAGTTGAATCACATGCAGTTTCTGATCCTATGAGCAAGAGTTGTTTTCTGGTAAGAAGTGTCACTATTGCTCTCCCATTGTCATACACAGGGCAAGTAGCACTCGCGTCTGTTCCCAGCAAGTACAGTGTATTGGACTGAAGAGGATCTACTATTCTTGTCAGTTCCTAAGCAGAATTGAACTAGATATGGCCGTGTGTGTAGGAAGCACAGTTCTTTTGTTCTGTGCAAGCTCACTGTTTTGGCCCTATAGGAAACACAGTAGAGTAGAAGAGTGCTATATTCTCAAAAGCAGAGTGTGTTTTTTGTAATGGAGCTAGCGTTTGTTTCGCAGTCCTAAATGGATTTGAATCACATGCAGTTTCTGGTCCTACGAGCAAGAGTTGTTTTTGGTAAGAAGAGTCACTGTTGCGCTCCCATTGTCATACACAGGGCAAATAGCACTGGCGTCTGTTCTCAGCATGTACAGTGTATTGGACTGAAGAGGATCTACTGTCCTTGTCAGTTTCCTATGCAGAATTGATCTAGATATGGCCCGTGTGTGTAGGAAGCACAGTTCTTTTGTTCTGAACAAGCTCACTGTTCTGGCCCTATAGGAAACACAGTAGAGTAGAATAGTGCTCTTTTCTCAAAAGCAGAGTGTGTTTCTTGTAATGCGAGCTAGCGTTTGTTTCCCAGTCCTATATGGAGTTGAATCACATGCAGTTTTGGTCCTAAGAGCAAGAGTTGATTTCTGGTAAGAAGAGTCACTATTGCGCACCATGCCACATTGCCATACACAGTGCAAATAGCACTGGCGTCTGTTCCCATCAAGTACAGTGTATTGGACTGAAGAGGAGCTACTGTTCTTGTCAGTTTCCTAAGCAGAGTTGAACTAGATATGGCCCGTGTGTGTAGGAAGCACAGTTCTTTTGTTCTGAGCAAGCTCACTGTTCGGATCCCATAGGAAACACAGTAGAGTAGAAGAGTGCTCTTTTCTCAAAAGCAGAGTGTGTTTCTTGTAAGGCGAGCTAGTGTTTGTTTCCCAGTCAGAAATGGAGTTGAATCTCATGTAGTTTCTTGTCCTACAAGCAAGAGTTGTTTTGTGGTAAGAAGAGTCACTATTGCGCTCCAATTGTCATACAAATTACAAATAGCACTGGCGTCTGTTCCAAGCATGTATAGTGTATTGGACTGAGGAGGATCTACTGTTATTGTCAGTTTCCTAAGCAGAATTGAATTAGATATGGCCGTGTGTGTAGGAAGCACAGTTCTTTTGTTCTGAGCAAGCTCACTGTTCTGGCCCTATAGGAAACACAGTAGAGTAGAAGAGTGATCTTTACTCAAAAACAGAGTGTGTTTATTGTAAGGCGAGCTAGTGTTTGTTTCCCAGTCCTAAATGGAGTTGAATCACATGCAGTTTTTGGTCCTACGAGCAAGAGTTGTTTTCTGGTAAGAAGGGTCACTATAGCGCTCCCATTGACATACATAGAGCAAATAGCCCTGGCGTCTGTTCCCAGCACGTACAGTGTATTGGACTGAAGAGGAGCTACTGTTCTTGTCAATTTCCTAAGCACAGTTGAACTAGATATGGCCCGTGTGTGTAGGAAGCACAGTTCTTTTGTTCTGAGCAAGCTCACTGTTCGGATCCCAAAAGAAACACAGAGGAGCAGAAGAGTGCTCTTTTCTCAAAAGCAGAGTGTGTTTCTTGCAAGGCGAGCTAGCGTTTGTTTCGCAGTCCTAAATGGAGTTGAATCACATGCACTTTCTGGTCCTACGAGCTAAAGTTGTCTTCTGGTGAGAAGAGTCACTATTCCGCTCCAATTGTCATACACATTACAAATAGCACTGGCGTCTGTTCCCAGCATGTACAGTGTATTGGACTGAGGAGGATCTACTGTTATTGTCACTTTCCTAAGCAGAATTGAACTAGATATGGCCGTGTGTGTAGGAAGCACAGTTCTTTTGTTGTGAGAAAGCTCACTGTTCTGGCCCTATAGGAAACACAGTAAAGTAGAAGAGTGATCTTTTCTCAAAAGCAGAGTGTGTTTCTTGTAAGGCGAGCTAGTGTTTGTTTCCCAGTCCTAAATGGAGTTGAATCACATGCAGTTTTTGGTCCTACGAACAAGAGTTGTTTTCTGGTAAGGAAAGTCACTCTTGTGCTCCCATTGCCATACACACTGCAAATAGCACTGGCATCTGTTCCCATTAAGTACAGTGTATTGGACTGAAGAGGAGCTACTGTTCTTTCAGTTTCCTAAGTAGAGTTGAACTAGATATGGCCCGTGTGTAAGAAGCACAGTTCTTTTTTTCTGAGCAAGCTCACTGTTCTGGCCCTATAGGAAACACAGTAGAGTAGAAGAGTGCTCTTTTCTCAAAAGCAGAGTGTGTTTCTTGTAAGGCGAGATAGCTTTTGTTTCCCAGTCCTAAATGGAGTTGAATCACATGCAGTTTTTGGTCCTACGAGCAAGAGTTGTTTTCTGGTAAGAAGAGTCACTATTGCGCTCCCATTGTCATACACAAGGCAAATAGCACTGGCGTCTATTCCCAGCATGTACAGTGTATTAGACTGTAGAGGATCTACTGTTCTTGTCAGTTTCCTAAGCAGAATTGAACCAGATATGGCCTTGTATCTAGGAAGCACCGTTCTTTTGTTCTGAGCAAGCTCACTGTTTTGGCTCTATAGGAAACACAGTAGAGTAGAAGAGTGCTCTTTTCTCAAAAGCAGAGTGTGTTTCTTGTAAGGCGAACTAGCGTTTGTTTCCCAGTCCTAAATGGATTTGAATCACATGCAGTTTCTTGTCCTATGAGCAAGAGTTGTTTTTTGGTAAGAAGAGTCACTATTGCGCTCCCATTGTCATATACAGGGCAAATAGCACTGGCTTCTATTCCCAGCATATACAGTGTATTGGACTGAAGAGGATCTACTGTTCTTGTCAGTTTCCTAAGCAGAATTGAACTAGATATGGCCGTGTGTGTAGGAAGCACAGTTCTTTTGTTCTGAGCAAGCTCACTGTTTTGGCCCTATAGGAAACACAGTAGAGTAGAAGAGTGCTCTATTCTCAAAAGCAGAGTGTGTTTCTTTTAAGGGAGCTAGCGTTTGTTTCCCAGTCCTAAATGGATTTGAATCACATGCAGTTTCTTGTCCTACGAGCAAGAGTTGTTTTTTGGTAAGAAGAGTCACTATTGCGCTCCCATTGTCATATACAGGGCAAATAGCACTGGCTTCTATTCCCAGCATGTACAGTGTATTGGACTGAAGAGGATCTACTGTCCTTGTCAGTTTCCTATGCAGAATTGATCTAGATATGGCCCGTGTGTGTAGGAAGCACAGTTCTTTTGTTCTGAACAAGCTCACTGTTCTGGCCCTATAGGAAACACAGAAGAGAAGAAGAGTGCTCTTTTCTCAAAAGCAGAGTGTGTTTCTTGTAAGGCAAGCTAGCGTTTGTTTCCCAGTGCTAAATGGAGTTGAATCACATGCAGTTTTTGGTCCTACGATCAAGAGTTGTTTTCTGGAAAGAAGAGTCACTATTGCGCTCCCATTGCCATACACAGTGCAAATAGCACTCGCGTCTGTTCCCAGCAAGTACAGTGTATTGGACTGAAGAGGAGCTACTGTTCTTGTCAGTTTCCTAAGCAGAGTTGAACTACATATGCCTCGTGTGTGTAGGAAGCACAGTTCCTTTATTCTGATCAAGCTCACTGATTCGACCCCATAGGAAACACTTTAGAGTAGAAGAGGGCTCTTTTATCAAAAGCAGAGTGTGTTTCTTGTAAGGCGAGTTAGCGTTTGTTTCCCAGTCCTAAATGGAGTTGAATCACATGCAGTTTCTGGTTTTACGAGCAAGAGTTGTTTTCTGGTAAGAAGAGTCACTATTGCGCTCCCATTGTCATACACAGGGCAAAAAGCACTCGTGTCTGTTCCCAGCAAGTACAATTTATTGGACTGAAGAGGATCTACTATTCTTGTCAGTTTCCTAAGAATATTGAACTAAATATAGTCGGTGTGTGTTGGAAGCACAGTTCTTTTCTTCTGAGCAAGCTCACTCTTCTGGCCCTATAGGAAACACATTAGAGTAGAAGAGTGCCCTTTCCTAAAAGCAGAGTGTGTTTCTTGTAAGACGAGCTAGCGTTTGTTTCCCAGTCCTAAATAAAGTTGAATCACATGCAGTTTCTGTTCCTACAAGCAAGAGTTGTTTTCTGGTAAGAAGAGTCACTATTGCGATCCCATTGTAATACACAGGGCAAAAAGCACTGGCGTCTATTCCCAGCATGTACAGTGTATTGGACTGAAGAGGATCTACTGTTCTTGTCAGTTTCCTAAGCAGAATTGAACTAGATATGGCCGTGTGTGTAGGAAGCACAGTTCTTTTGTTCTGAGCAAGCTCACTGTTTTGGCCCTATAGAAAACACAGTAGAGTAGAAGAGTGCTCTTTTCTCAAAAGCAGAGTGTGTTTCTTGTAAGGCGAGCTAGCGTTTGTTTTTCAGTCCTAAATGGAGTTGAATCACATGCAGTTTCTGTTCCTACGAGCAAGAGTTGTTTTCTGGTAAGAAGAGTCACTATTGCGCTCCCTTTGACATACACAGGTAAAATAGCACTGGCATCTGTTCCCAGCATGTACAGTGTATTGGACTGAAGAGGATCTACTGTCTTTGTCAGTTTCCTATGCAGAATTGATCTAGATATCCCCCGTGTGTGTAGGAAGCACAATTCTTTTGTTCTGAGCAAGCTCATTGTTCTGGCTGTATTGGAAACACAGTAGAGTAGAATAGTGCTCTTTTCTCAAAAGCAGAGTGTGTTTCTTGTAAGGCGAGCTAGCGTTTGTTTCCCAGTCCTAAATGGAGTTGAATCACATGCAGTTTTTGGTCCTAAGAGCAAGAGTTGATTTCTGGTAAGAAGAGTCACTATTGTGCACCCATTGCCATGCACAGTGCAAATAGCACTGGCGTCTGTTCCCAGCAAGTACAGTGTATTGGACTGAAGAGGAGCTACTGTTCTTGTCAGTTTCCTAAGCAGAGTTGAACTAGATATGGCCCGTGTGTGTAGGAAGCACAGTTCTTTTGTTCTGAGCAAGCTCACTGTTCGGATCCCATAGGAAACACAGTAGAGTAGAAGAGTGCTCTTTTCTCAAAAGCAGAGTGTGTTTCTTGTAAGGCGAGCTAGTGTTTGTTTCCCAGTCAGAAATGGAGTTGAATCTCATGCAGTTTCTTGTCCTACAAGCAAGAGTTGTCTTCTGGTAAGAAGAGTCACTATTGCGCTCCAATTGTCATACAAATTACAAATAGCACTGGCGTCTGTTCCCAGCATGTATAGTGTATTGGACTGAGGAGGATCTACTGTTATTGTCAGTTTCCTAAGCAGAATTGAATTAGATATGGCCGTGTGTGTAGGAAGCACAGTTCTTTTGTTCTGAGCAAGCTCACTGTTCTGGCCCTATAGGAAACACAGTAGAGTAGAAGAGTGATCTTTACTCAAAAACAGAGTGTGTTTATTGTAAGGCGAGCTAGTGTTTGTTTCCCAGTCCTAAATGGAGTTTAATCACATGCAGTTTTTGGTCCTACGAGCAAGAGTTGTTTTCTGGTAAGAAGAGTCACTATTGAGCTCCCATTGACATACACAGAGCAAATAGCCCTGGCGTCTGTTCCCAGCACGTACAGTGTATTGGACTGAAGAGGAGCTACTGTTCTTGTCAGTTTCCTAAGCACAGTTGAACTAGATATGGCCCGTGTGTGTAGGAAGCACAGTTCTTTTGTTCTGAGCAAGCTCACTGTTCGGATCCCAAAAGAAACACAGAGGAGCAGAAGAGTGCTCTTTTCTCAAAAGCAGAGTGTGTTTCTTGCAAGGCGAGCTAGCGTTTGTTTCGCAGTCCTAAGTGGAGTTGAATCACATGCACTTTCTGGTCCTACGAGCTAAAGTTGTCTTCTGGTGATTAGAGTCACTATTCCGCTCCAATTGTCATACACATTACAAATAGCACTGGCGTCTGTTCCCAGCATGTACATTGTATTGGACTGAGGAGGATCTACTGTTACTGTCAGTTTCCTAAGCAGAATTGAACTAGATATGGCCGTGTGTGTAGGAAGCACAGTTCTTTTGTTCTGAGAAAGCTCACTGTTCTGGCCCTATAGGAATCACAGTAAAGTAGAAGAGTGATCTTTTCTCAAAAGCAGAGTGTGTTTCTTGTAAGGCGAGCTAGTGTTTGTTTCCCAGTCCTAAATGGAGTTGAATCACATGCAGTTTTTGGTCCTACGAACAAGAGTTGTTTTCTGGTAAGGAAAGTCACTCTTGTGCTCCCATTGCCATACACACTGCAAATAGCACTGGCATCTGTTCCCATTAAGTACAGTGTATTGGACTGAAGAGGAGCTACTGTTCTTTCAGTTTCCTAAGTAGAGTTGAACTAGATATGGCCCGTGTGTAAGAAGCACAGTTCTTTTTTTCTGAGCAAGCTCACTGTTCTGGCCCTATAGGAAACACAGTAGAGTAGAAGAGTGCTCTTTTCTCAAAAGCAGAGTGTGTTTCTTGTAAGGCGAGCTAGCGTTTGTTTCCCAGTCCTAAATGGAGTTGAATCAAATGCAGTTTTTGGTCCTACGAGCAAGAGTTGTTTTCTGGTAAGAAGAGTCACTATTGCGCTCCCATTGTCATACACAAGGCAAATAGCACTGGCGTCTATTCCCAGCATGTACAGTGTATTAGACTGTAGAGGATCTACTGTTCTTGTCAGTTTCCTAAGCAGAATTGAACCAGATATGGCCTTGTATCTAGGAAGCACCGTTCTTTTGTTCTGAGCAAGCTCACTGTTTTGGCTCTATAGGAAACACAGTAGAGTAGAAGAGTGCTCTTTTCTCAAAAGCAGAGTGTGTTTCTTGTAAGGCGAGCTAGCGTTTGTTTCCAGTCCTAAATGGATTTGAATCACATGCAGTTTCTTGTCCTACGAGCAAGAGTTGTTTTTTGGTAAGAAGAGTCACTATTGCGCTCCCATTGTCATATACAGGGCAAATAGCACTGGCTACTATTCCCAGCATGTACACCGTATTGGACTGAAGAGGATCTACTGTTCTTGTCAGTTTCCTAAGCAGAATTGAACTAGATATGGCCGTGTGTGTAGGAAGCACAGTTCTTTTGTTCTGAGCAAGCTCACTGTTTTGGCCCTATAGGAAACACAGTAGAGTAGAAGAGTGCTCTATTCTCAAAAGCAGAGTGTGTTTCTTGTAAGGGAGCTAGCGTTTGTTTCCCAGTCCTAAATGGATTTGAATCACATGCAGTTTCTTGTCCTACGAGCAAGAGTTGTTTTTTGGTAAGAAGAGTCACTATTGCGCTCCCATTGTCATATACAGGGCAAATAGCACTGGCTTCTATTCCCAGCATGTACAGTGTATTGGACTGAAGAGGATCTACTGTTCTTGTCAGTTTCCTAAGCAGAATTGTACTAGATATGGCCATATGTGTAGGAAGCGCAGTTCTTTTGTTCTGAGCAATCTCACTGTTCTGGCCCTATGGGAAACACAGTAGAGTAGAACAGTGCTCTTTTCTCAAAAGCAGAGTGTGTTTCTTGCAAGGTGAGCTAGCGTTTGTTTCCCAGTCCTAAATGGAGTTGAATCACATGCAGTTTTTGGTCATACGACCAAGAGTTGTTTTCTGGTAAGGAAAGTCACTATTGCGCTCCCTTTGCCATACACGGCGCAAATAGCACTCACTTCTGTTCCCAGCAAGTACAGTGTATTGGACTGAAGAGGAGCTACTGTTCTTGTCAGTTTCCTAAGCAGAGTTGAACTAGATATGTCCCGTGTGTATAGGAAGCACAGTTCTTTTGTTCTGAGCAAGCTCACTGTGCGAACCCCATAGGAAACACATTGCTCTTTTCTCAAAAGCAGAGTGTGTTTCTTGTAAGGCGAGATTACATTTGTTTCCAAGTCCTAAATGGAGTTGAATCACATGCAGTTTCTGGTCCTATGAGCAAGAGTTGTTTATTGGTAAAAAGTGTCACTATTGCGCTCCCAATGCCGTACACCGTGCAAATAGCACTCGCGTCTGTTCCCAGCAAGTACAGTGTATTGGACTGAAGATGAGCTACTGTTCTTGTCAGTTTCCTAAGCAGATATGAACTCGATATGGCCCGTGTGTGCAGGAAGCACAGTTCTTTTGTTCTGAGCAAGCTCAGTGTTCTGGCCCTATAGGAAACACAGTAGAGTAGAAGAGTGCTCTTTTCTCAAAAGAAGAGTGTGTTTCTTGTAATGCGAGCTAGTGTTTGTTTCCCAGTCCTCAATGGAGTTGAATCATATGCAGGTTTTGGTCCTACGCGCAAGAGGTGTTTTCTGGTAAGGAAAGTCACTATTGTGCTCCCATTGCCAAACACAGTGCAAATAGCACTCGCATCTGTTCCCAGCAAGTACAGTGTATTGGACTGAAGAGGAGCTATTGTTCTTGTCAGTTTACTAAGCAGAATTGAACTGGATATGGCCATTTGTGTAGGAAGCACAATTCTTTTGTTCTGAGCAAGCTCACTGTACTGGCCCTATAGGAAACACAGTAGAGTAGAAGAGTGCTTTTTTCTCAAAAGCAGAGTGTGTTTCTTGTAAGGCGAGCCAGCTTTTGTTTCCCAGTCCTAAATGAATTTGAATCACATGCAGTTTCTGGTCCTACGAATAGAGTTATTTTTTGGTAAGAAGAGTCACTATTGCGCTCCCAATGCCATACACAGTACAAATAGCACTTGCGTCTGTTCCAATCAAGTACAGTGTATTGGACTGAAGAGGAGCTGCTGTTCTTGCCAGTTTCCTAAGGAGAATTGAACTAGATATGGCCCGTGTGTGTATGAAGCACATTTCTTTTGTTCTGAGCAAGCTCACTGTTCTGGCCCTATAGGAAACACAGTAGAGTACAAGAGTGCTCTTTTCTCAAAAGCAGAGTGTGTTTCTTGTAAGGCAAGCTAGCGTTTCTTTCCCAGTCCTAAATGGAGTTGAATCCCATGCAGTTTCTGGTCCTAGGAGCAAGAGTTGTTTTGTGGTAAGAAGAGTCACTATTGCGCTCCCATTGTCATACACAGTGCAAATAGCACTGGCATCTGTTCCCAGCAAGTACAGTGTATTGGACTGAAGAGGAGCTACTGTTCTCGTCAGTTTCCTAAGCAGAGTTGAACTATATATGGCCCGTGTGTGTAGGAAGCTCAGTTCTTTGTTCTGTGAAAGCTCACTGTTCTGGCCCTATAGGAAACACAGTAGAGTACAAGAGTGCTCTTTTCTCAAAAGCAGAGTGTGTTATTTGTAAGGTGAGATAGCATTTGTTTTCCAGTCCTAAATGGAGTTGAATCACATGCAGTTTCTGGTCCTACGAGCAAGAGTTGTTTTCTGGTAAAAAGAGTCACTATTGCGGTCCCAATGACGTACACAGTGCAAATAGCACTCGCGTCTGTTCCCAGCAAGTACAGTGTATTGGACTGAAGAGGAGCTACTGTTCTTGTCAGTTTCCTAAGCAGAGTTGAACTAGATATGGCCCGTGTGCGTAGGAAGCACAGTTCTTTTGTTCTTAGCAAGCTCACTGTTCTGGCCCTATAGGAAACACAGTAGAGTAGAAGAGTACTCATTTCTCAAAAGCATAGTGTGTTTCTTGTAAGGCGAGCTAACGTTTGTTTTTTAGTCCTAAATGGATTTGAATCACATGCAGATTCTGGTCCTACAAGCAAGAGTATTTTCTGGTAAGAAGAGTCAGTATTGCGCTCTCATTGTCATACACAGGGCAAATAGCACTGGCATTTGTTCCCAGCATGTACAGTGTATTGGACTGAAGAGGATCTACTGTTCTTGTCAGGTTCCTAAGCAGAATTGTACTAGATATGGCCATATGTGTAGGAAGCGCAGTTCTTTTGTTCTGAGCAATCTCACTGTTCTGGCCCTATAGGAAACACAGTAGAGTAGAACAGTGCTCTTTTCTCAAAAGCAGAGTGTGTTTCCTGCAAGGTGAGCTAGCATTTGTTTCCCAGTCCTAAATGGAGTTGAATCACATGCAGTTTTTGGTTATACGAGCAAGAGTTGTTTTCTGGTAAGGAAAGTCACTATTGAGCTCCCTTTGCCATACACAGCGCAAATAGCACTCACTTCTGTTCCCAGCAAGTACAGTGTATTGGACTGAAGAGGAGCTCCTGTTCTTGTCAGTTTCCTAAGCAGAGTTGAACTAGATATGTCCCGTGTGTATAGGAAGCACAGTTCTTTTGTTCTTAGCAAGCTCACTGTGCGAACCCCATAGGATACACATTGCTCTTTTCTCAAAAGCAGATTGTGTTTATGTAAGGCGAGATAGCGTTTGCTTCCCAATCCTAAATGGAGTTGAATCACATGCAGTTTCTGGTCCTAGGAGCAAGAGTTGTTTTGTGGTAAGAAGAGTCACTATTGTGCTCCCATTGTCATACACAGTGCTAATAGCACTGGCGTCTGTTCCCAGCAAGTACAGTGTATTGGACTGAAGGGCATCTACTGTTCTTGTCAGCTTCCTAAGCAGAATTGAAATAGATATGGCCCGTGTGTGTAGGAAGCACAGTTCTTTTTTTCTGAGCAAGCTCACTGTTCGGACCCCATAGGAAACACAGTAGAGTAGAAGTGTGCCCTTTTCTCAAAAGCAGAGCTCGTTTCTTGTAAGGCAAGATAGCGTTTGTTTCTCAGTCCTAAGTGGAGTTGAATCACATGCAGTTTCTGGTCCTAAGAGCCAGAGTTGTTTTCTGGTAAGAAGAGTCACTATTGTGTTCCCATTGCTGTACACAGTGCAAAAAGTACTCGCGTCTGTTCCCAGGAAGTACAGTGTATTGGACTGAAGAGGAGCTACTGTTCTTGTCATTTTCCTAAGCAGAGTTGAACTAGATATGGCCGTGTGTGCAGGAAGCACAGTTCTTTTGTTCTGAGCAAGCTCACTGTTCTGGCCCTATAGGAAACACAGTAGAGTAGAAGAGTGCTCTTTTCTCAAAAGCAGAGTGTGTTTCTTATAAGGCGAGGTAGCGTTTGTTTCCCAGTCCTAAATGGAGTTGAATCACATGCAGGTTCTGGTCCTACAAGCAAAGGTTGTTTTCTGGTAAGAAGAGTCACTATTGTGCTCCCATTTTCATACACTGGGCAAATAGCACTGGCGTCTCTTCCCAGCAAGTACAGTGTATGGGACGCAAGAGGATCTACTGTTCTTGTCAGTTTCTTAACCAGAATTAAACTAGATATGGCTGTATGTGTAGGAAGCACAGTTCTTTTGTTCTGAACAAGCTCACTGTTTTGGCCCTGTAGGAAACACAGTAGAGTAGAAGAGTGCTCTTTTCTCAAAAGCAGAGTGTGTTTCTTGTATGGCGAGCTAGCGTTTCTTTCGCAGTCCTAAATGGAGTTGAATCACATGCAGTTTCTGGTACTACGAGCAAGAGTTGTTTTCTGGTAAGAAGAGTCACTATTGCTCTCCCATTGTCATACACAGGGCAAATAGCACTCGCGTCTGTTCCCAGCAACTACAGTGTATTGGTCTGAAGAGGATCTACTATTCTTGTCAGTTTCCTAAAAAGAATTGAACTAGATATGACCGTGTGTGTAGGAAGCATAGTTCTTTTGTTCTGAGCATGCTCACTGTTCGGATCCCATAGGAAACAAAGTAGAGTAGAAGAGTTCTCTTTTCTCAAAAGCAGAGTGTGTTTCTTGTAAGGTGAGCTAGTGTTTGTTTCCCAGTCAGAAATAAATTTGTATCCCATGCAGTTTCTGGTCCTATGAGCAAGACTTTTTTTCTGGTAAGAAGAGTCACTATTGCGCTCCCATTGCCATATACAGTGCAAATAGCACTCGCGTCTGTTCCCAGCAAGTACAGTGTATTGGACTGAAGAGGAGCTACTGTTCTTGTCAGTTTCCTAAGCAGAGTTGAACTAGATATGGCCCGTGTGTGTAGGAAGCACAGTTCTTTTGTTCTGAGCAAGCTCACTGTTTAGACCCCAAAGGAAACACAGTGGAGTAGAAGAGTGCTCTTTTCTCAAAAGCAGAGTGTGATTCTTGTAAGGCGATCTAGCGTTTGTTTCCCAGTCCTAAATGGAGTTGAATCACATGCAGTTTGTGGTCCTACGAGCAAAAGTTGTTTTCTGGTAAGAAGAGTCACTATTGTGCTCCCATTGTCATACACAGGGCAAATAGCACTGGCGTCTCTTCGCAGCAAGTACAGTGTATGGGACGGAAGAGGATCTACTGTTCTTGTCAGTTTCCTAACCAGAATTGAACTAGATATGGCTGTATGTGTAGGAAGCACAGTTCTTTTGTTCTGAGCAAGCTCACTGTTTTGGCCATGTAGGAAACACAGTAGAGTAGAAGAGTGATCTTTTCTCAAAAGCAGAGTGTGTTTCTTGTAAAGCGAGCTAGCGTTTTTTTTTCAGTCCTAAATGGAGTTGAATCACATGCAGTTTCTGGTCCTACGAGCAAGAGTTGTTTCCTGGTAAGAAGAGTACTATTGCGGTTCCATTTTCATACACATTGCAAATAGCACTGGCAATTGTTCCCCTCGTGTACAGTGTATTGGACTGAAGAGGAGCTACTGTTCTTGTCAGTTTCCTAAGTAGAGTTGAACTAGATATTTCCTCTGTGTGTAGGAAGCACAGTTCTTTTGTTATGAGCAAGCTCACTGTTCAGACCCCATAGGAAACACAGTAGAGTAGAAGAGTGCTCTTTTCTCAAAAGCAGAGTGTGTTTCTTGTAAAGTGAGCTAGCATTTGTTTCCCAGTCCTAAATGGAGTTGAATCACATGCAGGTTCTTGTCCTAAGAGCAAGAGTTGTTTTCTGGTAAGAAGATTCACTATTGCGCTCCCATTTTCATACACAGGGCAAATAGCACTGGCGTCTGTTCCCAGCATGTACAGTGTATTGGACTGAAGAGGATCTACTGTTCTTGTCAGTTTGCTAAGCAGAGTTGAACTAGATATGGCCCCTGTGTGTAGGAAGCACAGTTCTTTTGTTCTGAGCAAGCTCACTGTTCGGACCACATAGGAAACACAGAAGAGTATAAGAGTGCTCTTTTCTCAAAAGCAGAGTGTGTTTCTTGTAAGGCGAACTAGTGTTTTTTTCCCAGTCAGAAATGGAGTTGAATCCCATGCAGTTTCTGGTCCTATGAGCAAGAGGTGTTTTCCGATAAGAAGAGTCACTATTGCACTCCCATTGTCATAAACAGGGCAAATAGCACTGGCATCTGTTCCCAGCAAGTACAGTGTATTGGACTGAAGCGGAGCTACTGTTCTTGTCAGTTTACAAAGCAGAGTTGAACTAGATACGGCCCCTGTGTGTAGGAAGCACAGTTCTTTTGTTCTGAGCAAGCTCACTGTTCGGACCCCATAGAAAACACATTAGTGTAGAAGAGTGCACTTTTCTCAAAAGCAGAGTGTGTTTCTTATAAGGCGAACTGGCGTTTGTTTCCCAGTCAGAAATGGAGTTGAATCCCATGAAGTTTCTGGTCCTACCAGCAAGAGGTGTTTTCCGATAAGAGGAGTCACTATTGTGCTCCTATTGCCATACACAGTGCAAGTAGCACTCGCGTCTGTTCCCAGCTATTACAGTGTATTGGACTACAGAGGAGCTACCGTTATTGTCAGTTACCTAAGCAGAGTTGAACTAGATATGGCCCGTGTGTGTAGGAAGCACAGTTCTTTTGTTCTGAGCAAGCTCACTGTTCAGACACCATAGGAAACACAGTAGAGTAGAAGAGTGCTCTTTTCTCAAAAACAGATTGTGTTTCTTGTAAGGCGAGCTAGCATTTGTTTCCCAGTCCTAAATGGAGTTGAATCACATGCAGTTTCTTGTCCTACGAGCAAGAGTTGTTTTCTGGTAAGAAGAGTCACTATCGAGCTCCCATTGTCATACACAGGGCAAATAGCACTGGCTTCTGTTCCCAGCAAGTACAGTGTATTGGACTGAAGCAGAGCTACTGTTCTTGTCAGTTTCCTAAGCAGAGTTGAAGTAGATATGGCCCCTATGTGTAGGAAGCACAGATCTTTTGTTCTGAGCAAGCTCACTGTTTGGACCCCATAGAAAACACGTTAGAATAGAAGAGTGCTCTTTTCTCAAAAGCAGAGTGTGTTTCTTATAAGGCGAGCTAGTGTTTGTTTCCCAGTCAAAAATGGAGTTGAATCCCATGCAGTTTCTTGTCCTACGAGCAAGAGGTGTTTTCTGATAAGAAAAGTCACTATTGCGCTCCTATTGCCATACACAGTGCAAATAGCCCTCGCGTCTGTTCCCAGCAAGTACAGTGTATTAGACTGAAGCGGAGCTACTGTTCTTGTCAGTTTCCTAAGCAGAGTTGAACTAGATATGGCCCGTGTGTGTAGGAAGCACAGTTCTTTTGTTCTGAACAAGCTCAATGTTTGGACCCCATTGGAACGACAGTAGAGGAGAAGACTGCTCTTTTCTCAAAAGCAGAGTGTGTTTCTTGTAAGGCGAGCTAGTGTTTGTTTCCCAGTCAGAAATGGAGTTGAATCCCATGCAGGTTCTGGTCCTACGAGCAAGAGGTGTTTTCTAATAAGAAGAGTAACTATTGCACTCCTATTGTCATACAGAGGACAAATAGCACTGGCGTCTGTTCCCAGCATGTACAGTGTATTGGACTGAAGAGGATCTACTGTTCTTGTCAGTTTCCTAAGCAGAATTGAACTAGATATGGCCGTATTTGTAGGAATCACAGTTCTTTTGTTCTGAGTAACTCACTGTTCTGGCCCTATAGGAAACACAGAAGAGTAGAAGAGTGCTCTTTTCTCAAAAGCAGAGTGTGTTTCTTGTTAGGCGAGCTAGCGTTTGTTTCCCAGTCAGAAATGGAGTTGAATCACATGCAGTTTTTGGTCCTATGAGCAAGAGTTGTTTTCTGGTAAGGAAAGTCATTATTGCGCTCGCATTGCCATACACAGTGCAAATAGCACTGGCGTCTGTTCCCAGCAAGTACAGTGTATTGGACTGAAGCGGAGCTACTGTTCTTGTCAGTTTCCTAAGCAGAGTTGAACTAGATATTGCCCCTGTGTGTAGGAAGCACAGTTCTTTTGTTATGAGCAAGCTCACTGTTCAGACCCCATAGGAAACACAGTAGAGTAGAAGAGTGCTCTTTTCCCAAAAGCAGAGTGTGTTTCTTGTAAAGTGAGCTAGCATTTGTTTCCCAGTCCTAAATGGAGTTGAATCACATGCAGGTTCTTGTCCTAAGAGCAAGAGTTGTTTTCTGTTAAGAAGAGTCACTATTGTGCTCCCATTGTCATTCACAGGATAAATAACAGTGGCGTCTGTTTCCAGCAAGTACAGTGTATTGGACTGAAGAGGAGCTACTGTTCTTGTCAGTTTCATAAGCAGAGTTGAACTAGATATGGCCCGTGTGTGTAGGAAGCACAGTTCTTTTGTTCTGAGCAAGCTCACTGTTCGGACCACATAGGAAATACAGTAGAGTAGAAGAGTGCTCTTTTATCAAAAGCAGAGTGTGTTTCTTGTAAGGCGAGCTAGTGTTTGTTTCCCAGTCAGAAATGAAGTTGAATCCCATGCAGTTTCTGGTCCTACGAGCAAGAGGTGTTTTCTGATAAGAAGAGTCACTATTGCGCTCCCATTGTCATACAGAGGACAAATAGCACTGGCGTCTGTTCCCTGCATGTACAGTGTATTGGACTGAAGTGGAGCTACTGTTCTTGTCAGTTTTCTAAGCAGATTTGAACTAGATATGGCCCGTGTGTGGAGGAAGTACAGTTCTGTTGTTCTGAGCAAGCTCACTGTTAGGACCTCATAGGATACACAGTAGAGTAGAAGAGTGCTCTTTTCTCAAAAGCAGAGTGTGTTTCTTGTAAGGTGAGCTAGCGTTTGTTTCCCAGTCCTAAATGGAGTTGAATCACATGCAGTTTCTGGTCCTACCAGCAAGAGTTTTTTTCTGGTAAGAAGAGTCACTATTGTGCTCCCATTGTCATACACAGGGCAAATAGCACTGGCGTCTGTTCCCAGCATGTACAGTGTATTGGACTGAAGAGGATCTACTGTTCTTGTCAGTTACTTAAGCAGAGTTGAACTTGATATGGCCCGTGTGTGTAGGAAGCACAGTTCTTTTGTTCTGAGCAAACTCACTGTTCTGGCCCTATAGGAAACACAGTAGAGTAGAAGAGTGCTCTTTTTTCAAAACCAGAGTGTGTTTCTTGTAAGGCGAGCTATTGTTTGTTTCCCAGTCCTAAATGGAGTTGAATCACATGCAGTTTCTGGTCCTACCAGCAAGAGTTATTTTCTGGTAAGGAAAGTCACTATTGCGCTCCCATTGCCATACACAGTGCAAATAGCACTCGCGTCTGCTCCCAGCAAGTACAGTGTATTGGACTGAAGCGGAGCTACTGTTCTTGTCAGTTTCCTAAGCAGAGTTGAACTAGATATGGCCCGTGTGTGTAGGAAGCACAGTTCTTTTGTTCTGAGCAAGCTCACTATTTGGACCCCTTAGGAAACACAGTAGAGTAGAAGAGTGCTCTTTTCTCAAAAGCAGAGTGTGTTTCTTGTAAGGCGAGCTAGTGTTTGTTTCCCAGTCAGAAATGAAGTTGAATCCCATGCAGTTTATGGTGCTACGAGCAAGAGGTGTTTTCTGATAAGAAGAGTCACTATTGCGCTCCCATTGTCATACAGAGGACAAATAGCACTGGCGTCTGTTTCCTGCATGTACAGTGTATTGGACTGAAGTGGAGCTACTGTTCTTGTCAGTTTCCTAAGCAGAGTTGAACTAGATATGGCCCGTGTGTGGAGGAAGCACAGTTCTGTTGTTCTGAGCAAGCTCACTGTTCGGACGCCATAGGATACACAGTAGAGTAGAAGAGTGCTCTTTTCTCAAAAGCAGAGTGTGTTTCTTGTAAGGCGAGCTAGCATTTGTTTCCCAGTCCTAAATGGAGTTGAATCACATGCAGTTTCTTGTCCTACGAGCAAGAGTTTTTTTCTGGTAAGAAGAGTCACTATTGTGCTCCCATTGTCATACACAGGGCAAATAGCACTGGCGTGTGTTCCCAGCATGTGCAGTGTATTGGACTGAAGAGGATCTACTGTTCTTGTCAGTTTCCTAAGCAGAATTGAACTAGATATGGCCGTATTTGTAGGAATCACAGTTCTTTTGTTCTGAGCAAACTCACTGTTCTGGCCCTATAGAAAAAACAGTAGAGTAGAAGTGTGCTCTTTTCTCAAAAGCAGAGTGTGTTTCTTGTAAGGCAAGCTACTGTTTGTTTCCCAGTCCTAAATGGAGTTGAATCACATGCAGTTTTTGGTCCCATGAGCAAGAGTTGTTTTCTGGTAAGGAAAGTCACTCTTGCGCTCCCATTGCCATACACAGTGCAAATAGCACTCCCGTCTGTTCCCAGCAAGTACAGTGTATTGGACTGAAGCGGAGCTACTGTTCTTGTCAGTTTTCTAAGCAGAGTTGAACTAGATATGGACCCTGTGTGTAGGAAGCACTGTTCTTTTGTTCTGAGCAAGCTCACTGTTCGGACACCCTAGGAAACACAGTAGAGTAGAAGAGTGCTCTTTTATCAAAAGCAGAGTATGTTTCTTGTACGGCGAGCTAGTGTTTGTTTCCCATTCCTAAATGGAGTTGAATCACATGCAGTTTTTGGTCCTACGAGCAAGAGTTGTTTTCTGTTAAAGAAAGTCACTCTTGCGCTCCCATTGCCATACACAGTGCAAATAGCACTCGCGTCTGTTCCCAGCAAGTACAGTGTATTGGACTGAAGCAGAGCTATTGTTCTTGTCAGTTTGCTAAGCAGAGTTGAACTAGATATGGCCCCTGTGTGTAGGAAGCACTTTTCTTTTGTTCTGAGCAAGCTCACTGTTCAAACCCCATAGAAAACACATTAGAGTAGAAGAGTGCTCTTTTCTCAAAAGCAGAGTGTGTTTCTTATAAGGCGAGCTAGTGTTTGTTTCCCAGTCAAAAATAGAGTTGAATCCCATGCATTTTCTGGTCCTTCGAGCAAGAGGTGTTTTCTGATAAGAAAAGTCACTATTGCGCTCCTATTGCCATACACAGTGCAAATAGCACTCACGTCTGTTCCCAGCTTGTACAGTGTATTGGACTGAAGCGGAGCTACTGTTCTTGTCAGTTTCCTAAGCAGAGTTGAACTAGATATGGCCCGTGTGTGTAGGAAGCACAGTTCTTTTGTTCTGAACAAGCTCAATGTTTGGACCCCATTGGAACGACAGTAGAGTAGAAGACTGCTCTTTTCTCAAAAGCAGAGTGTGTTTCTTGTAAGGCGAGCTAGTGTTTGTTTCCCAGTCAGAAATGGAGTTGAATCACATGCAGTTTCTGGTCCTACGAGCAAGAGGTGTTTTCTAATAAGAAGAGTCACTATTGCACTCCCATTGTCATACAGAGGACAAATAGCACTGGCGTCTGTTCCCTGCATGTACAGTGTATTGGACTGAAGAAGAGCTACTGTTCTTGTCAGTTTCCTAAGCAGAGTTGAAGTAGATATGGCCCGTGTGTGGAGGAAGCACAGTTCTGTTGTTCTGAGCAAGTTCACTGTTCGGTCCCCCATAGGATACACAGTAGAGTAGAAGAGTGCTCTTTTCTCAAAAGCAGAGTGTGTTTCTTGTAAGGCGAGCTAGCGTTTGTTTCCCAATCCTAAATCGAGTTGAATCACATGCAGTTTCTTGTCCTACGAGCAAGAGTTGTTTTCTGATAAGAAGAGTCACTATTGTGCTCCCATTGTCATACACAGGGCAAATAGCACTGGCGTCTGTTCCCAGCATGTATAGTTTATTGGACTGAAAAGATCTACTGACCTTGCCAGTTTCCTAAGCAGAATTGAACTAGATATTGCCCCTGTGTGTAGGAAGCACTGTTCTTTTGTTATGAGCAAGCTCACTGTTCAGACCCCCTAGGAAACACAGTAGAGAAGAAGAGTGCTCTTTTCTCAAAAGCAGAGTGTGTTTCTTGTAAGGCGAGCTAGCGTTTTTTTCCCAATCCTAAATGGAGTTGAATCACATGCAGTATCTGGTCCTATGAGCAAGAGTTGTTTTCTGGTAAGAAGAGTCACTATTGTGCTCCCATTGTCATACACAGGGCAAATCACACTGCATCTGTTCCCAGCATGCACAGTGTATTGGACTGAAGAGGATCTACTGTTCTTGTCAGTTTCCTAAGCAGAGTTTAACTAGATATGGACCGTGTGTGTAGGAAGCACAGTTCTTTTGTTCTGAGAATGCTCACTGTTCTTGCCCTATAGGAAACACATTAGAGTAGAAGAGTGCTTCTTTCTCAATCCAGAGTGTGTTTCTTGTAAGTCGAGCTATCGTTTGTATCCCAGTCCTAAATAGAGTTGAATCCCATGCAGTTTCTGGTCCTACCAGCAAGAGTTGTTTTCTGATAAGAAGAGTCACTATTGCGTTCCTATTGCCATACACAGTACAAAGAGCACTCGCGTCTGTTCCCAGCTAGGACAGTGTATTGGACTGAGGAGGAGCTACCGTTCTTGTCAGTTTCCTAAGCAGAGTTGAACTAGATATGGCCCGTGTGTGTAGGAAGCACAGTTCTTTTGTTCTGAGCAAGCTCACTGTTCGGACCCCATAGGAAACACAGTAGAGTAGAAGAGTGCTCTTTTCTCAAAAGCAGAGTGTGTTTCTTGTAAGGCAAGCTAGCGTTTGTTTCCCAGTACTAAATGGAGTTGAATCACATCCTTTTTTTTGGTCCTACGAGCAAGAGTTGTTTTCTGGTAAGGAAAGTCACTATTGTGCTCCCTTTGTCAGACACAGTGCAAATAGCACTCGCGTCTGTTCCCAGCAAGTACAGTGTATTGGACTGAAGAAGATCTACTGTTCTTGTCAGTTTCCTAAGCAGAATTGAACTAGATATGGCCGTATTTGTAGGAAGCACAGTTCTTTTGTTCTGAGCAAACTCACTGTTCTGGCCCTATAGGAAACACAGTAGAGTAGAAGAGTGCTCTTTTCTCAAAAGCAGAGTGTGTTTCTTGTAAGGCGAGCTACCGTTTGTTTCCCATTCCTAAATGGATTTTAAATACATGCAGTTTTTGGTCCTACGAGCAAGAGATGTTTTCTGGTAAGAAGAGTCACTATTGTGCTCCCATTGTCATAAACAGGGCAAATAGCACTGGCATCTGTTCCCAGCAAGTACAGTGTATTGGACTGAAGCAGAGCTACTGTTCTTGTCAGCTTCCTAAGCAGAGTTGAACTAGATATGGCCCCTGTGTGTAGGAAGCACAGTTCTTTTGTTCTGAGCAAGCTCACTTTTCGGACCCCTTAGAAAACACATTAGAGTAGAAGAGTTCTCTATTCTCAAAAGCAGAGTGTGTTTCTTATAAGGCGAGCTAGTGTTTGTTTCCCAGTCAGAAATGGAGTTGAATCCCATGCAGTTTCTGGTCCTACCAGCAAGAGGTGTTTTCTGATAAGAAGAGTCACTATTGTGCTCCTATTGCCATAAACAGTGCAAATAGCACTCGCATCTGTTCCCAGGTATTACAGTGTATTGGACTGAAAAGGAGCTACCGTTCCTGTCAGTTTCCTAAGCAGAGTTGAACTAGATATGGCCCGTGTGTTTAGGAAGCACAGTTCTTTTGTTCTGAGCAAGCTCACTGTTCGGACCCCATAGGAAATACAGTAGAGTAGAAGAGTGCTCTTTTCTCAAAAGCAGAGTGTGTTTCTTGTAAGGCGAGCTAGCGTTTGTTTCCCAGTCATAAATGGAGTTGAATCACATGCACTTTCTTGTCCTATGAGCAAGAGTTGTTTTCTGGTAAGAAGAGTCACTATTGCCCTCCCTTTGTCATACACAGGGCAAATAGCACTGGCGTCTGTTCCCAGCATGTACAGTGTATTGGACTGAAGAGGATCTACTGTTCTTATCAGTTTCCTAAGCAGAGTTGAACTAGCTATGGCCCCTGTGTGTAGGAAGCACAGTTCTTTTGTTCTGAGCAAGCTCACTTTTCGGACCCCTTAGAAAACACATTAGAGTAGAAGAGTTCTCTATTCTCAAAAGCAGAGTGTGTTTCTTATAAGGCGAGCTAGTGTTTGTTTCCCAGTCAGAAATGGAGTTGAATCCCATGCAGTTTCTGGTCCTACCAGCAAGAGGTGTTTTCTGATAAGAAGAGTCACTATTGTGCTCCTATTGCCATAAACAGTGCAAATAGCACTCGCATCTGTTCCCAGGTATTACAGTGTATTGGACTGAAAAGGAGCTACCGTTCCTGTCAGTTTCCTAAGCAGAGTTGAACTAGATATGGCCCGTGTGTTTAGGAAGCACAGTTCTTTTGTTCTGAGCAAGCTCACTGTTCGGACCCCATAGGAAATACAGTAGAGTAGAAGAGTGCTCTTTTCTCAAAAGCAGAGTGTGTTTCTTGTAAGGCGAGCTAGCGTTTGTTTCCCAGTCATAAATGGAGTTGAATCACATGCACTTTCTTGTCCTATGAGCAAGAGTTGTTTTCTGGTAAGAAGAGTCACTATTGCCCTCCCTTTGTCATACACAGGGCAAATAGCACTGGCGTCTGTTCCCAGCATGTACAGTGTATTGGACTGAAGAGGATCTACTGTTCTTATCAGTTTCCTAAGCAGAGTTGAACTAGCTATGGCCCCTGTGTGTAGGAAGCACAGTTCTTTTGTTCTGAGCAAGCTCTGTTCGGACTACATAGGAAACACAGAAGAGTAGAAGAGTGCTCTTTTCTCAAAAGCAGAGTTTGTTTCTTGTAAGGCGAAGTAGTTTTTTTTTTCCCAGTCAGAAATGGAGTTGAATCCCATTCAGTTTCTGGTCCTATGAGCAAGAGGTGTTTTCCGATAAGAAGAGTCACTATTGCACTCCCATTGTCATAAACAGGGCAAATAGCACTGGCATCTGTTCCCAGCAAGTACAGTGTATTGGACTGAAGCGGAGCTACTGTTCTTCTCAGTTTACTAAGCAGAGTTGAACTAGATATGGCCCCTGTTTGTAGGAAGCACAGTTCTTTTGTTCTGAGCAAGCTCACTGTTCCGACCCCATAGAAAACACATTAGTGTAGAAGAGTGCTCTTTTCTCAAAAGCAGAGTGTGTTTCATGTAAGGCAAGCTAGCGTTTGTTTCCCAGTCCTAAGTGGAGTTGAATCACATCCTGTTTTTGGTCCTACGAGCAAGAGTTGTTTTCTGGTAAGAAGAGTCACTATTGCGCTCCCATTGTCATACACAGGGCAAATAGCACTGGCGTCTGTTCCCAGCAAGTACAGTGTATTGGACTGAAGCGGAGCTACTGTTCTTGTAAGTTTCCTAAGCAGAATTGAACTAGATATGGCCGTATTTGTAGGAAGCACAGTGTTTTTGTTCTGAGCAAACTCACTGTTCTGGCCCTATAGGAAACACAGTAGAGTAGAAGAGTGCTCTTTTCTCAAAACCAGAGTGTGTTTCTTGTAAGGCGAGCTAGTGTTTTTTTCCCAGTCCTAAATGGAGTTGAATCACATGCAGTTTCTGGTCCTACCAGCAATAATTGTTTTCTGGTAAGGAAAGTCACTATTGCGCTCCCATTGCCATACACAGTGCAAATAGCACTCGCGTCTGTTCCCAGCAAGTACAGTGTATTGGACTGAAGCAGAGCTACTGTTCTTGTCAGTTTCCTAAGCAGAGTTGAACTAGATATGGCCCGTGTGTGTAGGAAGCACAGTTCTTTTGTTCTGAGCAAGCTCAATGTTCGGACCCCATAGGAACCACAGTAGAGTAGAAGACTGCTCTTTTCTCAAAAGCAGAGTGTGTTTCTTGTAAGGCTAGCTACCGTTTATTTCCCAGTCCTAAATGGAGTTGAGTCACATGCAGTTTTTGGTCCTACGAGCAAGAGTTGTTTTCTGGTAAGGAAAGTCACTATTGTGCTAACATTGCCATACACAGTGCAAATAGCACTCGCGTCTGTGCCCAGCAAGTACAGTGTATTGGACTGAAGCGGAGCTACTGTTCTTGTCAGTTTCCTAAGCAGAGTTGAACTAGATATGGCCCGTGTGTGTAGGAAGCACAGTTCTTTTGTTCTGAACAAGCTCAATGTTCGGACCCCATAGGAACGACAGTAGAGTAGAAGACTGCTCTTTTCTCAAAAGCAGAGTGTGTTTCTTGTAAAGCGAGCTAGTGTTTGTTTCCCAGTCAGAAATGGAGTTGAATCCCATGCAGTTTCTGGTCCTACGAGCAAGAGGTGTTTTCTAATAAGAAGAGTCACTATTGCACTCCTATTGTCATACAGAGGACAAATAGCACTGGCGTCTGTTCCCAGCATGTACAGTGTATTGGACTGAAGAGGATCTACTGTTCTTGTCAGTTTCCTAAGCAGAATTGAACTAGATATGGCCGTATTTTAGGAGTCACAGTTCTTTTGTTCTGAGCAAACTCACTGTTCTGGCCCTATAGGAAACACAGAAGAGTAGAAGAGTGCTCTTTTCTCAAAAGCTTAGTGTGTTTCTTGTAAGGCGAGCTATCGTTGGTTTCCCAGTCCTAAATGGAGTTGAATCACATGCAGTTTTCGTTCCTATGAGCAAGAGTTGTTTTCTGGTAAGGAAAGTCATTATTGCGCTCGCATTGCCATACACAGTGCAAATAGCAATGGCGTCTGTTCCCAGCAAGTACAGTGTATTGGACTGAAGCGGAGCTACTGTTCTTGTCAGTTTCCTAAGCAGAGTTGAACTAGATATGGCCCCTGTGTGTAGGAAGCACAGTTCTTTTGTTATGAGCAAGCTCACTGTTCAGACCCCATAGGAAACACAGTAGAGTAGAAGAGGGCTCTTTTCTCAAAAGCAGAGTGTGTTTCTTGTAAAGTGAGCTAGCATTTGTTTCCCAGTCCTAAATGGAGTTGAATCACATGCAGGTTCTTGTCCTAAGAGCAAGAGTTGTTTTCTGGTAAGAAGAGTCACTATTGTGCTCCCATTGTCATTCACAGGATAAATAACAGTGGCGTCTGTTTCCAGCAAGTACAGTGTGTTGGACTGAAGCGGAGCTACTGTTCTTGTCAGTTTCCTAAGCAGAGTTGTACTAGATATGGCCCCTGTGTGTAGGAAGCACAGTTCTTTTGTTCTGAGCAAGCTCACTGTTCGGACCACATAGGAAATACAGTAGAGTAGAAGAGTGCTCTTTTATCAAAAGCAGAGTGTGTTTCTTGTAAGGCGAGCTAGTGTTTGTTTCCCAGTCAGAAATGAAGTTGAATCCCATGCAGTTTCTGGTCCTACGAGCAAGAGGTGTTTTCTGATAAGAAGAGTCACTATTGCGCTCCCATTGTCATACAGAGGACAAATAGCACTGGCGTCTGTTCCCTGCATGTACAGTGTATTGGACTGAAGTGGAGCTACTGTTCTTGTCAGTTTCCTAAGCAGAGTTGAACTAGATATGGCCCCTGTGTGGAGGAAGCACAGTTCTGTTGTTCTGAGCAAGCTCACTGTTCGGACCCCATAGGATACACAGTAGAGTAGAAGAGTGCTCTTTTCTCAAAAGCAGAGTGTGTTTCTTGTAAGGCGAGCTAGCGTCTGTTTCCCAGTCCTAAATGGAGTTGAATCACATGCAGTTTCTGGTCCTACCAGCAAGAGTTTTTTTCTGGTAAGAAGAGTCACTATTGTGCTCCCATTGTCATACACAGGGCAAATAGCACTGGCGTCTGTTCCCAGCATGTACAGTGTATTGGACTGAAGAGGATCTACTGTTCTTGTCAGTTACCTAAGCAGAGTTGAACTAGATATGGCCCGTGTGTGTAGGAAGCACAGTTCTTTTGTTCTGAGCAAGCTCACTGTTCGGACACCATAGGAAACACAGTAGAGTAGAAGAGTGCTCTTTTCTCAAAAACAGAGAATGTTTCTTGTAAGGCGAGCTAGCATTTGTTTCCCAGTCCTAAATGGAGTTGAATCACATGCATTTTCTTGTCCTACGAGCAAGAGTTGTTTTCTGGTAAGAAGAGTCACTATCGAGCTCCCATTGTCATACACAGGGCAAATAGCACTGGCGTCTGTTCCCAGCAATTACAGTGTATTGGACTGAAGCAGAGCTACTGTTCTTGTCAGTTTCCTAAGCAGAGTTGAAGTAGATATGGCCCCTGTGTGTAGGAAGCACAGATCTTTTGTTCTGAGCAAGCTCACTGTTTGGACTCCATAGAAAACACGTTAGAGTAGAAGAGTGCTCTTTTCTCAAAAGCAGAGTGTGTTTCTTATAAGGCGAGCTAGTGTTTGTTTCCCAATCCTAAATGGAGTTGAATCACATGCAGTTTCTTGTCCTACGAGCAAGAGTTGTTTTCTGGTAAGAAGAGTCACTATTGTGCTCCCATTGTCATACACAGGGCAAATAGCACTGGCGTCTGTTCCCGGCATGTACAGTTTATTGGACTGAAAAGAACTACTGACCTTGTCAGTTTCCTAAGCAGAATTGAACTAGATATGGCCGTGTGTGTAGGAAGCACAGTTCTTTTGTTCTGAGTAAGCTCACTGTTCGGACCCCATAGGAAACACAGTAGAGTAGAAGAGCGCTCTTTTCTCAAAAGCAGAGTGTGTTTCATGTAAGGCAAGCTAGCGTTTGTTTCCCAGTCCTAAGTGGGGTTGAATCACATCCTGTTTTTGGTCCTACGAGCAAGAGTTGTTTTCTGGTAAGAAGAGTCACTATTGCGCTCCCAGTGTCATACACAGGGCAAATAGCACTGGCGTCTGTTCCCAGCATGTACAGTGCATTGGACTGAAGAGGATCTACTGTTCTTGTAAGTTTCCTAAGCAGAATTGAACTAGATATGGCCGTATTTGTAGGAAGCACAGTGTTTTTGTTCTGAGCAAACTCACTGTTCTGGCCCTATAGGAAACACAGTAGTGTAGAAGAGTGCTCTTTTCTCAAAACCAGAGTGTGTTTCTTGTAAGGCGAGCTAGTGTTTGTTTCCCAGTCCTAAATGGAGTTGAATCACATTCAGTTTCTGGTCCTACCAGCAAGAGTTGTTTTCTGGTAAGGAAAGTCACTATTGTGCTCCCATTGCCATACACAGTGCAAATAGCACTCGCGTCTGTTCCCAGCAAGTACAGTGTATTGGACTGAAGCAGAGCTACTGTTCTTGTCAGTTTCCTAAGCAGAGTTGAACTAGATATGGCCCGTGTGTGTAGGAAGCATAGTTCTTTTGTTCTGAACAAGCTCAATGTTCGGACCCCATAGGAACGACAGTAGAGTAGAAGACTGCTCTTTTCTCAAAATCAGAGTGTGTTTCTTGTAAGGCGAGCTAGTGTTTGTTTCCCAGTCAGAAATGGAGTTGAATCCCATGCAGTTTCTGGTCCTACGAGCAAGAGGTGTTTTCTAATAAGAAGAGTCACTATTGCACTCCTATTGTCATACAGAGGACAAATAGCACTGGCGTCTGTTAACAGCATGTACAGTGTATTGGACTGAAGAGGATCTACTGTTCTTGTCAGTTTCCTAAGGAGAATTGAACTAGATATGGCCGTATTTTAGGAGTCACAGTTCTTTTGTTCTGAGCAAACTCACTGTTCTGGCCCTATAGGAAACACAGAAGAGTAGAAGAGTGCTCTTTTCTCAAAAGCTTAGTGTGTTTCTTGTAAGGCGAGCTATCGTTGGTTTCCCAGTCCTAAATGGAGTTGAATCACATGCAGTTTTTGTTCCTATGAGCAAGAGTTGTTTTCTGGTAAGGAAAGTCATTATTGTGCTCGCATTGCCATACACAGTGCAAATAGCACTGGCGTCTGTTCCCAGCAAGTACAGTGTATTGGACTGAAGCGGAGCTACTGTTCTTGTCAGTTTCCTAAGCAGAGTTGAACTAGATATGGCCCCTGTGTGTAGGAAGCACAGTTCTTTTGTTATGAGCAAGCTCACTGTTCAGACCCCATAGGAAACACAGTAGAGTAGAAGAGGGCTCTTTTCTCAAAAGCAGAGTGTGTTTCTTGTAAAGTGAGCTAGCATTTGTTTCCCAGTCCTAAATGGAGTCGAATCACATGCAGGTTCTTGTCCTAAGAGCAAGAGTTGTTTTCTGGTAAGAAGAGTCACTATTGTGCTCCCATTGTCATTCACAGGATAAATAACAGTGGCGTCTGTTTCCAGCAAGTACAGTGTGTTGGACTGAAGCGGAGCTACTGTTCTTGTCAGTTTCCTAAGCAGAGTTGTACTAGATATGGCCCCTGTGTGTAGGAAGCACAGTTCTTTTGTTCTGAGCAAGCTCACTGTTCGGACCACATAGGAAATACAGTAGAGTAGAAGAGTGCTCTTTTATCAAAAGCAGAGTGTGTTTCTTGTAATGCGAGCTAGTGTTTGTTTCCCAGTCAGAAATGAAGTTGAATCCCATGCAGTTTCTGGTCCTACGAGCAAGAGGTGTTTTCTGATAAGAAGAGTCACTATTGCGCTCCCATTGTCATACAGAGGACAAATAGCACTGGCGTCTGTTCCCTGCATGTACAGTGTATTGGACTGAAGTGGAGCTACTGTTCTTGTCAGTTTCCTAAGCAGAGTTGAACTAGATATGGCCCGTGTGTGGAGGAAGCACAGTTCGGTTGTTCTGAGCAAGCTCACTGTTCGGACCCCATAGGATACACAGTAGAGTAGAAGAGTGCTCTTTTCTCAAAAGCAGAGTGTGTGTCTTGTAAGGCGAGCTAGCGTTTGTTTCCCAGTCCTAAATGGAGTTGAATCACATGCATTTTCTTGTCCTACGAGCAAGAGTTGTTTTCTGGTAAGAAGAGTCACTATCGAGCTCCCATTGTCATACACAGGGCAAATAGCACTGGCGTCTGTTCCCAGCAATTACAGTGTATTGGACTGAAGCAGAGCTACTGTTCTTGTCAGTTTCCTAAGCAGAGTTGAAGTAGATATGGCCCCTGTGTGTAGGAAGCACAGATCTTTTGTTCTGAGCAAGCTCACTGTTTGGACTCCATAGAAAACTCGTTAGAGTAGAAGAGTGCTCTTTTCTCAAAAGCAGAGTGTGTTTCTTATAAGGCGAGCTAGCATTTGTTTCCCAGTCCTAAATGGAGTTGAATCACATGCAGTTTCTTGTCCTACGAGCAAGAGTTGTTTTCTGGTAAGAAGAGTCACTATTGTGCTCCCATTGTCATACACAGGGCAAATAGCACTGGCGTCTGTTCCCGGCATGTACAGTTTATTGGACTGAAAAGAACTACTGACCTTGTCAGTTTCCTAAGCAGAATTGAACTAGATATGGCCGTATTTGTAGGAAGCACAGTGTTTTTGTTCTGAGCAAACTCACTGTTCTGGCCCTATAGGAAACACAGTAGTGTAGAAGAGTGCTCTTTTCTCAAAACCAGAGTGTGTTTCTTGTAAGGCGAGCTAGTGTTTGTTTCCCAGTCCTAAATGGAGTTGAATCACATGCAGTTTCTGGTCCTACCAGCAAGAGTTGTTTTCTGGTAAGGAAAGTCACTATTGCGCTCCCATTGCCATACACAGTGCAAATAGCACTCGCGTCTGTTCCCAGCAAGTACAGTGTATTGGACTGAAGCGGAGCTACTGTTCTTGTCAGTTTCCTAAGCAGAGTTGAACTAGATATGGCCCGTGTGTGTAGGAAGCACACTTCTTTTGTTCTGAGCAAGCTCAATGTTCGGACCCCATAGGAACCACAGTAGAGTAGAAGACTGCTCTTTTCTCAAAAGCAGAGTGTGTTTCTTGTAAGGCAAGCTACCGTTTGTTTCCCAGTCCTAAATGGAGTTGAATCACATGCAGTTTCTGGTCCTACGAGCAAGAGTTGTTTTCTGGTAAGGAAAGTCACTATTGCGCTCCCATTGCCATACACAGTGCAAATAGCACTCGCGTCTGTTCCCAGCAAGTACAGTGTATTGGACTGAAGCGGAGCTACTGTTCTTGTCAGTTTCCTAAGCAGAGTTGAACTAGATATGGCCGTATTTGTAGGAATCACAGTTCTTTTGTTCTGAGCAAACTTACTGTTCTGGCCCTATAGGAAAAACAGTAGAGTAGAAGAGTGCTCTTTTCTCAAAAGCAGAGTGTGTTTCTTGTAAGGCAAGCTAGCGTTTGTTTCCCAGTCCTAAATGGAGTTGAATCACATGCAGTTTTTGGTCCTATGAGCAAGAGTTGTTTTCTGGTAAGGAAAGTCATTATTGTGCTCGCATTGCCATACACAGTGCAAATAGCACTGGCGTCTGTTCCCAGCAAGTACAGTGTATTGGACTGAAGCGGAGCTACTGTTCTTGTCAGTTTCCTAAGCAGAGTTGAACTAGATATTGCCCCTGTGTGTAGGAAGCACAGTTCTTTTGTTCTGAGCAAGCTCACTGTTCAGACCCCATAGGAAACACAGTAGAGTAGAAGAGTGCTCTTTTCTCAAAAGCAGAGTTTGTTTCTTGTAAAGTGAGCTAGCATTTGTTTCCCAGTACTAAATGGAGTTGAATCACATGCAGGTTCTTGTCCTAAGAGCAAGAGTTGTTTTCTGGTAAGAAGAGTCACTATTGTGCTCCCATTGTCATTCACAGGATAAATAACAGTGGCGTCTGTTTCCAGCAAGTACAGTGTATTGGACTGAAAAGGAGCTACTGTTCTTGTCAGTTTCCTAAGCAGAGTTGAACTAGATATGGCCCCTGTGTGTAGGAAGCACAGTTCTTTTGTTCTGAGTAAGCTCACTGTTCGGACCCCATAGGAAACACAGTAGAGTAGAAGAGTGCTCTTTTCTCAAAAGCAGAGTGTGTTTCATGTAAGGCAAGCTAGCGTTTGTTTCCCAGTCCTAAGTGGGGTTGAATCACATCCTGTTTTTGGTCCTACGAGCAAGAGTTGTTTTCTGGTAAGAAGAGTCACTATTGCGCTCCCATTGTCATACACAGGGCAAATAGCACTGGCGTCTGTTCCCAGCATGTACAGTGCATTGGACTGAAGAGGATCTACTGTTCTTGTAAGTTTCCTAAGCAGAATTGAACTAGATATGGCCGTATTTGTAGGAAGCACAGTGTTTTTGTTCTGAGCAAACTCACTGTTCCGGCCCTATAGGAAACACAGTAGAGTAGAAGAGTGCTCTTTTCTCAAAACCAGAGTGTGTTTCTTGTAAGGCGAGCTAGTGTTTGTTTCCCAGTCCTAAATGGAGTTGAATCACATGCAGTTTCTGGTCCTACCAGCAAGAGTTGTTTTCTGGTAGGGAAAGTCACTATTGCGCTCCCATTGCCATACACAGTGCAAATAGCACTCGCGTCTGTTCCCAGCAAGTACAGTGTATTGGACTGAAGCGGAGCTACTGTTCTTGTCAGTTTCCTAAGCAGAGTTGAACTAGATATGGCCCGTGTGTGTAGGAAGCACACTTCTTTTGTTCTGAGCAAGCTCAATGTTCGGACCCCATAGGAACCACAGTAGAGAAGAAGACTGCTCTTTTCTCAAAAGCAGAGTGTGTTTCTTGTAAGGCAAGCTAGTTTGTTTCCCAGTCCTAAATGAAGTTGAATCACATGCAATTTCTGGTCCTACGAGCAAGAGTTGTTTTCTGGTAAGGAAAGTCACTATTGTGCTCCCATTGTCATTCACAGGATAAATAACAGTGGCGTCTGTTTCCAGCAAGTACAGAGTGTTGGACTGAAGCGGAGCTACTGTTCTTGTCAGTTTCCTAAGCAGAGTTGTACTAGATATGGCCCCTGTGTGTAGGAAGCACAGTTCTTTTGTTCTGAGCAAGCTCACTGTTCGGACCACATAGGAAATACAGTAGAGTAGAAGAGTGCTCTTTTCTCAAAACCAGAGTGTGTTTCTTGTAAGGCGAGCTAGTGTTTGTTTCCCAGTCCTAAATGGAGTTGAATCACATGCAGTTTCAGGTCCTACCAGCAAGAGTTTTTTTCTGGTAAGAAGAGTCACTATTGTGCTCCCATTGTCATACACAGGGCAAATAGCACTGGCGTCTGTTCCCAGCATGTACAGTGTATTGGACTGAAGAGGATCTACTGTTCTTGTCAGTTACCTAAGCAGAGTTGAACTAGATATGGCCCGTGTGTGTAGGAAGCACAGTTCTTTTGTTCTGAGCAAGCTCACTGTTCGGACACCATAGGAAACACAGTAGAGTAGAAGAGTGCTCTTTTCTCAAAAACAGAGTATGTTTCTTGTAAGGCGAGCTAGCATTTGTTTCCCAGTCCTAAATGGAGTTGAATCACATGCATTTTCTTGTCCTACGAGCAAGAGTTGTTTTCTGGTAAGAAGAGTCACTATCGAGCTCCCATTGTCATACACAGGGCAAATAGCACTGGCGTCTGTTCCCAGCAATTACAGTGTATTGGACTGAAGCAGAGCTACTGTTCTTGTCAGTTTCCTAAGCAGAATTGAAGTAGATATGGCCCCTGTGTGTAGGAAGCACAGATCTTTTGTTCTGAGCAAGCTCACTGTTTGGACTCCATAGAAAACACGTTAGAGTAGAAGAGTGCTCTTTTCTCAAAAGCAGAGTGTGTTTCTTATAAGGCGAGCTAGCATTTGTTTCCCAGTCCTAAATGGAGTTGAATCACATGCAGTTTCTTGTCCTACGAGCAAGAGTTGTTTTCTGGTAAGAAGAGTCACTATTGTGCTCCCATTGTCATACACAGGGCAAATAGCACTGGCGTCTGTTCCCGGCATATACAGTTTATTGGACTGAAAAGAACTACTGACCTTGTCAGTTTCCTAAGCAGAATTGAACTAGATATGGCCGTGTGTGTAGGAAGCACAGTTCTTTTGTTCTGAGTAAGCTCACTGTTCGGACCCCATAGGAAACACAGTAGAGTAGAAGAGTGCTCTTTTCTCAAAAGCAGAGTGTGTTTCATGTAAGGCAAGCTAGCGTTTGTTTCCCAGTCCTAAGTGGGGTTGAATCACATCCTGTTTTTGGTCCTACGAGCAAGAGTTGTTTTCTGGTAAGAAGAGTCACTATTGCGCTCCCATTGTCATACACAGGGCAAATAGCACTGGCGTCTGTTCCCAGCATGTACAGTGCATTGGACTGAAGAGGATCTACTGTTCTTGTAAGTTTCCTAAGCAGAATTGAACTAGATATGGCCGTATTTGTAGGAAGCACAGTGTTTTTGTTCTGAGCAAACTCACTGTTCTGGCCCTATAGGAAACACAGTAGTGTAGAAGAGTGCTCTTTTCTCAAAACCAGAGTGTGTTTCTTGTAAGGCGAGCTAGTGTTTGTTTCCCAGTCCTAAATGGAGTTGAATCACATGCAGTTTCTGGTCCTACCAGCAAGAGTTGTTTTCTGGTAAGAAAAGTCACTATTGCGCTCCCATTGCCATACACAGTGCAAATAGCACTCGCGTCTGTTCCCAGCAAGTACAGTGTATTGGACTGAAGCGGAGCTACTGTTCTTGTCAGTTTCCTAAGCAGAGTTGAACTAGATATGGCCCGTGTGTGTAGGAAGCACACTTCTTTTGTTCTGAGCAAGCTCAATGTTCGGACCCCATAGGAACCACAGTAGAGTAGAAGACTGCTCTTTTCTCAAAAGCAGAGTGTGTTTCTTGTAAGGCAAGCTACCGTTTGTTTCCCAGTCCTAAATGGAGTTGAATCACATGCAGTTTCTGGTCCTACGAGCAAGAGTTGTTTTCTGGTAAGGAAAGTCACTATTGCGCTCCCATTGCCATACACAGTGCAAATAGCACTCGCGTCTGTTCCCAGCAAGTACAGTGTATTGGACTGAAGCGGAGCTACTGTTCTTGTCAGTTTCCTAAGCAGAGTTGAACTAGATATGGCCGTATTTGTAGGAATCACAGTTCTTTTGTTCTGAGCAAACTTACTGTTCTGGCCCTATAGGAAAAACAGTAGAGTAGAAGAGTGCTCTTTTCTCAAAAGCAGAGTGTGTTTCTTGTAAGGCAAGCTAGCGTTTGTTTCCCAGTCCTAAATGGAGTTGAATCACATGCAGTTTTTGGTCCTATGAGCAAGAGTTGTTTTCTGGTAAGGAAAGTCATTATTGTGCTCGCATTGCCATACACAGTGCAAATAGCACTGGCGTCTGTTCCCAGCAAGTACAGTGTATTGGACTGAAGCGGAGCTACTGTTCTTGTCAGTTTCCTAAGCAGAGTTGAACTAGATATTGCCCCTGTGTGTAGGAAGCACAGTTCTTTTGTTCTGAGCAAGCTCACTGTTCAGACCCCATAGGAAACACAGTAGAGTAGAAGAGTGCTCTTTTCTCAAAAGCAGAGTTTGTTTCTTGTAAAGTGAGCTAGCATTTGTTTCCCAGTACTAAATGGAGTTGAATCACATGCAGGTTCTTGTCCTAAGAGCAAGAGTTGTTTTCTGGTAAGAAGAGTCACTATTGTGCTCCCATTGTCATTCACAGGATAAATAACAGTGGCGTCTGTTTCCAGCAAGTACAGTGTATTGGACTGAAAAGGAGCTACTGTTCTTGTCAGTTTCCTAAGCAGAGTTGAACTAGATATGGCCCCTGTGTGTAGGAAGCACAGTTCTTTTGTTCTGAGTAAGCTCACTGTTCGGACCCCATAGGAAACACAGTAGAGTAGAAGAGTGCTCTTTTCTCAAAAGCAGAGTGTGTTTCATGTAAGGCAAGCTAGCGTTTGTTTCCCAGTCCTAAGTGGGGTTGAATCACATCCTGTTTTTCGTCCTACGAGCAAGAGTTGTTTTCTGGTAAGAAGAGTCACTATTGCGCTCCCATTGTCATACACAGGGCAAATAGCACTGGCGTCTGTTCCCAGCATGTACAGTGCATTGGACTGAAGAGGATCTACTGTTCTTGTAAGTTTCCTAAGCAGAATTGAACTAGATATGGCCGTATTTGTAGGAAGCACAGTGTTTTTGTTCTGAGCAAACTCACTGTTCCGGCCCTATAGGAAACACAGTAGAGTAGAAGAGTGCTCTTTTCTCAAAACCAGAGTGTGTTTCTTGTAAGGCGAGCTAGTGTTTGTTTCCCAGTCCTAAATGGAGTTGAATCACATGCAGTTTCTGGTCCTACCAGCAAGAGTTGTTTTCTGGTAGGGAAAGTCACTATTGCGCTCCCATTGCCATACACAGTGCAAATAGCACTCGCGTCTGTTCCCAGCAAGTACAGTGTATTGGACTGAAGCGGAGCTACTGTTCTTGTCAGTTTCCTAAGCAGAGTTGAACTAGATATGGCCCGTGTGTGTAGGAAGCACACTTCTTTTGTTCTGAGCAAGCTCAATGTTCGGACCCCATAGGAACCACAGTAGAGAAGAAGACTGCTCTTTTCTCAAAAGCAGAGTGTGTTTCTTGTAAGGCAAGCTAGTTTGTTTCCCAGTCCTAAATGAAGTTGAATCACATGCAATTTCTGGTCCTACGAGCAAGAGTTGTTTTCTGGTAAGGAAAGTCACTATTGTGCTCCCATTGTCATTCACAGGATAAATAACAGTGGCGTCTGTTTCCAGCAAGTACAGTGTGTTGGACTGAAGCGGAGCTACTGTTCTTGTCAGTTTCCTAAGCAGAGTTGTACTAGATATGGCCCCTGTGTGTAGGAAGCACAGTTCTTTTGTTCTGAGCAAGCTCACTGTTCGGACCACATAGGAAATACAGTAGAGTAGAAGAGTGCTCTTTATCCCCTTCTCCAAGACCCCTGGCAGACCCTGCAGTCTCCACGCCCTGCCCCCACGCCCATCCGCTTTAGCCCCAAGCCTCTTCCTGAGACTTAGAGGCCAGGCCCCCCAGCTCCCATCTTGCCCAGGACTTCCCTTCTGAAGCACAGGTGAGTGCCCTAGCTTGCCCCCGACCCCATCCCTGGGCACCAGCCACTCCGGGGGAGACCTGCCCAACTTGGGCCCAGGTTCTGGTCCCCGGGCAGGTGCCCTTCTACCACAACCGGGAAGGATCCCCTTCTCCAAGACCCCTGGCAGACCCTGCAGTCTCCACGCCCTGCCCCCACGCCCATCTGCCTGAGCCCCAAGCCTCTTCCTGAGACTTAGAGGCCGGCCCCCAGCTCCCATCTTGCCCAGGACTTCCCTTCTGAAGCACAGGTGAGTGCCCTAGCTTGCCCCCGACCCCATCCCTGGGCACCAGCCACTCCGGGGAAGACCTGCCCAACTTGGGCCCAGGTTCTGGTCCCCGGGCAGGTGCCCTTCTACCACAACCGGGAAGGATCCCCTTCTCCAAGACCCCTGGCAGACCCTGCAGTCTCCACGCCCTGCCCCCACGCCCATCTGCCTGAGCCCCAAGCCTCTTCCTGAGACTTAGAGGCCAGGCCCCCCAGCTCCCATCTTGCCCAGGACTTCCCTTCTGAAGCACAGGTGAGTGCCCTAGCTTGCCCCAGACCCCATCCCTGGGCACCAGCCACTCCGGGGAAGACCTGCCCAACTTGGGCCCAGGTTCTTGTCCCCGGGCAGGTGCCCTTCTACCCCAACCAGGAAAGATCCCCTTCTCCAAGACCCCTGGCAGACCCTGCAGTCTCCACGCCCTGCCCCCAAGCCCATCTGCCTGAGCCCCAAGCCTCTTCCTGAGACTTAGAGGCCGGCCCCCAGCTCCCATCTTGCCCAGGACTTCCCTTCTGAAGCACAGGTGAGTGCCCTAGCTTGCCCCCGACCCCATCCCTGGGCACCAGCCACTCCGGGGAAGACCTGCCCAACTTGGGCCCAGGTTCTGGTCCCCAGGCAGGTGCCCTTCTACCACAACCGGGAAGGATCCCCTTCTCCAAGACCCCTGGCAGACCCTGCAGTCTCCACGCCCTTCCCCCACGCCCATCTGCCTGAGCCCCAAGCCTCTTCCTGAGACTTAGAGGCCGGCCCCCAGCTCCCATCTTGCCCAGGACTTCCCTTCTGAAGCACAGGTGAGTGCCCTAGCTTGCCCCCGACCCCATCCCTGGGCACCAGCCACTCCGGGGAAGACCTGCCCAACTTGGGCCCAGGTTCTGGTCCCCGGGCAGGTGCCCTTCTACCACAACCGGGAAGGATCCCCTTCTCCAAGACCCCTGGCAGACCCTGCAGTCTCCACGCCCTGCCCCCACGCCCATCTGCCTGAGCCCCAAGCCTCTTCCTGAGACTTAGAGGCCAGGCCCCCCAGCTCCCATCTTGCCCAGGACTTCCCTTCTGAAGCACAGGTGAGTGCCCTAGCTTGCCCCAGACCCCATCCCTGGGCACCAGCCACTCCGGGGAAGACCTGCCCAACTTGGGCCCAGGTTCTTGTCCCCGGGCAGGTGCCCTTCTACCCCAACCAGGAAAGATCCCCTTCTCCAAGACCCCTGGCAGACCCTGCAGTCTCCACGCCCTGCCCCCAAGCCCATCTGCCTGAGCCCCAAGCCTCTTCCTGAGACTTAGAGGCCGGCCCCCAGCTCCCATCTTGCCCAGGACTTCCCTTCTGAAGCACAGGTGAGTGCCCTAGCTTGCCCCCGACCCCATCCCTGGGCACCAGCCACTCCGGGGAAGACCTGCCCAACTTGGCCCCAGGTTCTGGTCCCCGGGCAGGTGCCCTTCTACCACAACCGGGAAGGATCCCCTTCTCCAAGACCCTTGGCAAACCCTGCAGTCTCCACGCCCTGCCCCCACGCCCATCTGCCTGAGCCCCAAGCCTCTTCCTGAGACTTAGAGGCCGGCCCCCAGCTCCCATCTTGCCCAGGACTTCTCTTCTGAAGCACAGGTGAGTGCCCTAGCTTGCCCCCGACCCCATCCCTGGGCACCAGCCAATCTGGGGAAGACCTGCCCAACTTGGGCCCAGCTTCTGCTCCCCGGGCAGGTGCCCTTCTAGCCCCACTGGGAAGGATCCCCTTCTCCAAGACCCCTGGCAGACCCTGCAGTCTCCACGCCCTGCCCCCACGCCCATCTGCCTGAGCCCCAAGCCTCTTCCTGAGACTTAGAGGCCAGGCCCCCCAGCTCCCATCTTGCCCAGGACTTCCCTTCTGAAGCACAGGTGAGTGCCCTAGCTTGCCCCGGACCCCATCCCTGGGCACCAGCAACTCCAGGGAAGACCTGCCCAACTTGGCCCCAGGTTCTGGTCCCTGGGCAGGTGCCCTTCTAGCCCCACCGGGAAGGATCTCCTTCCCCAAGACCCCTGGCAGACCCTGCAGTCTCCACGCCCTGCCCCCACGCCCATCCGCCTGAGCCCCAAGCCTCTTCTTGAGACTTAGAGGCTGGCCCCCAGCTCTCATCTTGCCGTGGATTTCCCATCTGGAGGAGAGAGAGAGAGAGAGAGAGAGAGAGAGAGAGAGAGAGAGAGAGAGAGGAGAGCACCCATCCTCCCCCGGACTTCCCTTCTGAACAAGAGCTTCCATCCTGCCCCGGACTTCCAATTTGGACAAGAGAGCTCCCATCTGGACAAGAGAGAGAGACTTCCTGAATCTGTCAGCTCTGAACCAAGTGTGCGAATAAGGCCAGGAACGAACCACAAGGAGATGGGCAGACGTCAAGGCAGAAACACATACAACAAAATGAATAGTAATACACCATCACCAGGCCCTAGCCCTCCTCCAACACCTAGACCTGAACATCAGAAATTAGAAGAAGCAGAAGAAAATAGCCTTATGAATGTCATCATGAAGAAGCTAGAGGCTCGTGTAGAGGAAAAGACAAAAAAATGTGAAGAACGCTGTAAACAACTAGAGGAAAGGGCAAACAAATTAGAAGAAATCAATAAAGTCCTGGAAGAGAACAATAAAATACTGAAAGAAAATCAAGAAAAATCAATGAAACAAATGAAGGAAACAGTCCAAGACCTGAAAAGGGAAATAGAAAAAATGAAGAAGACACAAACAGAGGGAATGCTGGAAATAGAAAATCTGAGAAAACGATTGGGAACTTCAGATGCAAGTATAATCAACAGAATGCAAGAGATGGAAGAGAGGATCTCTAGCGTTGAAGATACAATAGAAGAAATGGATTCATCAGTCAAAGAAAACACTAAAGTCAACAAAGTCATGAACCAAAATGTCCAAGAAATTTGGGACACCATGAAAAGACCAAACCTACGAATAATAGGGGTAAAAGAAGGAGAAGAATACCAACTCAAGGGCACAGAAAATATATTCAACAAGATCATAGAAGAAAACTTTCCCAACTTAAAGAAGGAAATGCCTATGAAGATACAGGAAGCCTATAGAACACCAAACAGACTAGACCCCCAAAAAAAGTCCCCTCGCCACATAATAATTAAACAATTAAACGTACAGAATAAAGAAAGAATATTAAGAGCAGCAAAGGAAAAAGGCCAAGTGACATATAAAGGCAAACCTATCAGAATAACACCCGATTTCTCAATGGAGACTTTGAAAGCCAGAAGGTCCTGGACAGATGTAATGCAGACATTAAGAGACCATGGATGTCAGCCTAGACTAATATACCCAGCAAAACTTTCAATCGTCATAGATGGAGTGAACAAGACATTCCATGACAAAGCCAGATTTAAACAATATTTATCCACAAACCCAGCCCTACAGAAAGCACTAGAAGGAAAATTCCAACCTAAGGAAGTCAGATACAACCTCGAAAACACAGGCAATAGATAAAGCCACAGCAGTAGACCCCAACGAAGAAAAGTACACACACATCACCACCAAAAAATAACAGGAATGAACAATCACTGGACATTAATATCCCTCAATATCAATGGACTTAATTCACCTATAAAAAGACATAGGCTTACAGAATGGATACGAAAGCAGGACCCATCTTTCTGCTGCATACAAGAAACACATCTCAAATTCAAAGATAGACACTACCTAAAAATAAAAGGCTGGGAAAAGACTTTCCAATCAAACGGTCTTAAGAAACAAGCGGGTGTAGCCATCCTGATATCCAGCAAAATAGACTTCAAACTAAAATCAATCAAAAGAGATCAAGAAGGGCATTACATACTCATCACAGGAAAGATCCACCAAGATGAAGTCTCAATTCTGAACATTTATGCCCCAAACACAAGGGCACCCACATATGTAAAAGAAACATTATTAAAGCTTAAATCACATATAAAACCCCACACATTAATAGTGGGAGACCTCAACACCCCACTTTCACCACTGGACAGATCCCCCAAATCGAAACTTAACAGAGAAATAAAGGACTTAATTGATGTCATGACTCAAATGGACTTAATCGACATCTACAGAACATTCCATCCTAACAAAAAAGAATATACCTTCTTCTCAGCACCCCATGGAACCTTCTCTAAAATCGACCACATACTTGGTCACAAAGCAAATCTAAACAGATACAAAACAATTAGAATAACCTCCTGTGTTCTATCAGACCACCATGGTCTAAAGTTGGATTTCAACAACAACAAAAACTACAGAAAACCTACAATCTCATGGAAACTGAACAATACCCACCTGAATCACCAATGGGTTAAGGAAGAAATAAAGAAAGAAATTAAAGACTTCCTAGAGATCAACGAAAATGAAGACACCACATATCCAAACCTATGGGACACTATGAAAGCAGTACTAAGAGGGAAATTCATAGCACTAAACGCCCACATAAATAAGCTGGAGAAATCTCACACTAGTGACTTAACAGCACACCTGAAAGTTCTAGAACAGGAAGAAGCAAAGTCTCCCAGGAAAAATAGATGCCAGGAAATTATCAAAGTGAGAGCTGAAATCAATAAAATAGAAACAAAGAGAACAATACAAAAAATTAATGAAACAAAGAGTTGGTTCTTTGAGAAAATCAACAAGATAGACAAGCCCTTATCCAAACTAACCAAAAGACAGAGAGAGAGCATCCAAATCAACAAAATCAGAAATGAAAAGGGGGACATAACAACAGACATTGAGGAAATCCAGAGAATCATCAGGTCATACTTCAAAAACCTCTATTCCACAAAACTGGAAAACCTAAAAGAAATGGATAATTTTCTGGATAGGTACCACATACCTAAATTAAATCAAGACCAGATAAACTATTTAAATAGTCCAATAACCCCTAACGAAATAGAAACAGTCATTAAAAGTCTCCCAACCAAAAAAAGCCCAGGACCAGATGGTTTCAGTGCAGAATTCTACCAGATCTTCAAAGAAGAGTTAATACCAATACTCTCTAAATTGTTCCATACAATAGAAACAGAAGGAACATTACCAAACTCCTTCTATGAGGCTACAATTACCCTGATTCCCAAACCAAACAAGGATACAACAAAGAAAGAGAACTACAGACCGATCTCCCTCATGAACATTGATGCAAAAATACTCAATAAAATACTGGCAAACAGACTCCAAGACCACATCAAAACAATTATCCACCATGATCAAGTAGGATTCATTCCAGGGATGCAAGGATGGTTCAACATACGAAAGTCTGTCAATGTGATACACCATATAAACAAACTCAAAGAAAAAAACCACATGATCATCTCACTAGATGCTGAAAAGGCATTTGACAAAATACAACACCCCTTCATGATAAATGTCTTGGAGCGATCAGGAATACAGGGAACATACCTAAACATAATAAAGGCAATTTACAGCAAGCCAACAGCCAACATCAAATTAAATGGAGAGAAACTCAAAGCAATTCCACTAAAATCAGGAACGAGGCAAGGCTGTCCGCTCTCCCCATACTTATTCAATATAGTACTTGAAGTTCTAGCCAGAGCAATAAGACAACATAAGGAGATTAAGGGGATACAAATTGGAAAGGAAGAAGTCAAGCTTTCCCTATTTGCAGATGACATGATAGTATACTTGAGCAACCCCAAAGATTCCACCAAGGAACTGATACAGCTTATAAACACCTTCAGCAACATAGCAGGATACAAGATCAACTCCAAAAAATCAGTAGCCCTCCTATATACAATGGACAAAAAAGCGGAGAAGGAAATCAGAGATACATCACCCTTTACTATAGCCACAAATGACATAAAATACCTTGGGGTAATACTAACCAAGCAAGTGAAGGACCTATATGACAAGAACTTTAAGTCCCTGAAAAAAGAAATTGAAGAAGATGTCAGAAAATGGAAAGATCTCCCATGCTCATGGATAGGCAGAACTAACATAGTAAAAATGGCAATCTTACCAAAAGCAATCTACAGATTCAATGCAATCCCCATCAAAATACCAACACAATTCTTCACAGACCTGGAAAGAATAATACTCAACTTCATATGGAAAAACAAAAAACCCAGGATAGCCAAAAGAATCCTGTACAATAAAACAACCTCTGGAGGCATCACGATCCCTGACTTCAAGCTGTACTATAGAGCTACCGTAATAAAAACAGCTTGGTACTGGCATAAAAACCGACATGTGGACCAATGGAATCGAATTGAAGACCCTGATATTAATCCGCACACCTATGAACAAATAATTTTTGACAAAGAAGCCAAAAGTGCACAATGGAAAAAAGAAAGCATCTTCAACAAATGGTGCTGGCAAAACTGGATATCAACATGTAGAAGGCTGCAAATAGATCCATATCTATCACCGTGCACAAAACTTAAGTCCAAGTGGATCAAGGACCTCAACATAAATCCAGCTACTCTGAACCTGCTAGAAGAGAAAGTAGGAAGTAGTCTTGAACACATTGGCATAGGAGACCACTTTCTAAATAGAACACCAGTAGCACAGACACTGAGAGAAACAATCAATCAATGGGACCTCTTGAAACTGAGAAGCTTTTGTAGGGCAAAGGATACGGTCAACAAAGCAAAGCGACAGCCTACAGAATGGGAAAAGATCTTCACCAATCCCACATCTGACAGAGAACTGATATCCAGAATATATAAGGAACTCAAGAAATTAGACATCAAAATGCCCAACAGTCCAATTAAGAAATGGGCTATAGAACTAAACAGAGAATTATCAACAGAGGAAACTCAAATGGCTGAAAGACATTTAAGGAATTGCTCAACATCCCTAATCATCAGGGAAATGCAAATCAAAACAACTCTGAGATACCACATTACGCCTGTCAGAATGGCTAAGATCAAAAACACTGAAGACACCTTATGCTGGAGAGGATGTGGAGCTAGGGGAACTCTCCTCCACTGCTGGTGGGAATGCAAGCTTGTACAACCACTTTGGAAATCAATATGGCGATTTCTTAGAAAATTGGGAATCCATCTCCCCCAAGATCCAGCTATACCACTCTTGGGCATATACCCAAGGAATGCTCAACCACACCACAAGAGCACTTGTTCAGCTATGTTCATATCAGCGTTGTTTGTAATAGCCAGAACATGGAAACAACCTAGATGCCCTTCAACTGAAGAATGGATAAACAAAATGTGGTACATATACACAATGGAATACTACTCAGCAGAGAAAAACAATGACATCATGAGGTTTGCAGACAAATGGATGGATCTAGAAAAAATCATCCTGAGTGAGGTATCCCAGACTCAGAAAGACAAACATGGTATGTACTCACTCATAACAGGATACTAGATGTGGAACAAGGATGACTGGACTGCTACTCACATCACCAGGCAGGCTACCTGGAAAACAGGACCCCAAGAAAGACACAGGGATCGCCCAACCACAGAGAAATGGAATGAGATCTACATGAACAGCCTGGACATGAGTGGGGGTAGTGAAGGGCGAGGGTCGAGGGAAAGAGAGCTTGGGTGAGTGGGAGATCCCAGCTGGATCAAAAACAGAGAGGGAGAACAAGGAATAGGAGACCATGGTAAATGAAGACCACATGAGAATAGGAAGAAACAAAGTGCTAGAGAGGCCCACAGAAATCCACAAAGATACCCCCACAACAGACTGCTGGCAATGGTCGAGAGACAATCCGAACTGACCTACTCTGGTGATGGGATGGCCAAACACCCTAATTGTCGTGCTAGAAACCTCATCCAACTACTGATGGATCTGGAGGCAGAGATCCATGACTAGGCCCCAGGTGGATCTCTGGGAGTCCAATTAGCGAGAATGAGGAGGGTTTATATGAGAGAGAATTGTTGAGACCAAGGTCGGATAAAGCACAGAGACAAATAGCCAAACAAACGGAAACACATGAAATATGAACCAATGGCTGAGGGGTCACCAACTGGATCAGGCCCTCTGAGTGGGTGAGACAGTTGATTGGCCTGATCTGTTTGGGAGGCATCCAGGCAGTGGGACCGGGTCCTGTGCTCATTGCATGAGTTGGCTGTTTGAAACCTGGGGCCTATGCAGGGTCCCTTGGCTCAGCATGGGAGGAGGGGACTGGACCTACCTGGACTGAGTCCACCAGGTTGATCTCAGTCTGTGGGGAAGGCTTTGCCCTGGAGGAGATTGGAATGGGGGGCGGGCTGGGGGGAAGGTGAGGGGGGTGGGAGGGGGGAGAACAAGGGAATCTGTGGCTGATATGTAGAACTGAATTGTATTGCAAAATAAAAATTTAAAAAAAAATAAAAAAAAAATAAATGACAGTTCTGAAAATGAAATACAGAAAGTTTCATTTCAGAATCTTCAACCACAATAACTATAACACACTGCTTCTTTATTACATAATACACACTAATCAAAAAAAAAAAAAAAAAAAAGAAGAGTGCTCTTTTATCAAAAGCAGAGTGTGTTTCTTGTAAGGCGAGCTAGTGTTTGTTTCCCAGTCAGAAATGAAGTTGAATCCCATGCAGTTTCTGGTCCTATGAGCAAGAGGTGTTTTCTGATAAGAAGAGTCACTATTGCGCTCCCATTGTCATACAAAGGACAAATAGCACTGGCGTCTGTTCCCTGCATGTACAGTGTATTGGACTGAAGTGGAGCTACTGTTCTTGTCAGTTTCCTAAGCAGAGTTGAACTAGATATGGCCCGTGTGTGGAGGAAGCACAGTTCTGTTGTTCTGAGCAAGCTCACTGTTCGGACCCCATAGGATACACAGTAGAGTAGAAGAGTGCTCTTTTCTCAAAAGCAGAGTGTGTTTCTTGTAAGGCGAGCTAGCGTTTGTTTCCCAGTCCTAAATGGAGTTGAATCACATGCAGTTTCTGGTCCTACCAGCAAGAGTTTTTTTCTGGTAAGAAGAGTCACTATTGTGCTCCCATTGTCATACACAGGGCAAATAGCACTGGCGTCTGTTCCCAGCATGTACAGTGTATTGGACTGAAGAGGATCTACTGTTCTTGTCAGTTACCTAAGCAGAGTTGAACTAGATATGGCCCGTGTGTGTAGGAAGCACAGTTCTTTTGTTCTGAGCAAGCTCACTGTTCGGACACCATAGGAAACACAGTAGAGTAGAAGAGTGCTCTTTTCTCAAAAACAGAGTATGTTTCTTGTAAGGCGAGCTAGCATTTGTTTCCCAGTCCTAAATGGAGTTGAATCACATACAGTTTCTTGTCCTACGAGCAAGAGTTGTTTTCTGGTAAGAAGAGTCACTATCGAGCTCCCATTGTCATACACAGGGCAAATAGCACTGGCGTCTGTTCCCAGCAATTACAGTGTATTGGACTGAAGCAGAGCTACTGTTCTTGTCAGTTTCCTAAGCAGAGTTGAAGTAGATATGGCCCCTGTGTGTAGGAAGCACAGATCTTTTGTTCTGAGCAAGCTCACTGTTTGGTCTCCATAGAAAACACGTTAGAGTAGAAGAGTGCTCTTTTCTCAAAAGCAGAGTGTGTTTCTTATAAGGCGAGCTAGTGTTTGTTTCCCAATCCTAAATGGAGTTGAATCACATGCAGTTTCTTGTCCTACGAGCAAGAGTTGTTTTCTGGTAAGAAGAGTCACTATTGTGCTCCCATTGTCATACACAGGGCAAATAGCACTGGCGTCTGTTCCCGGCATGTACAGTTTATTGGACTGAAAAGAACTACTGACCTTGTCAGTTTCCTAAGCAGAATTGAACTAGATATGGCCGTGTGTGTAGGAAGCACAGTTCTTTTGTTCTGAGTAAGCTCACTGTTCGGACCCCATAGGAAACACAGTAGAGTAGAAGAGTGCTCTTTTCTCAAACGCAGAGTGTGTTTCATGTAAGGCAAGCTAGCGTTTGTTTCCCAGTCCTAAGTGGGGTTGAATCACATCCTGTTTTTGGTCCTACGAGCAAGAGTTGTTTTCTGGTAAGAAGAGTCACTATTGCGCTCCCATTGTCATACACAGGGCAAATAGCACTGGCGTCTGTTCCCAGCATGTACAGTGCATTGGACTGAAGAGGATCTACTGTTCTTGTAAGTTTCCTAAGCAGAATTGAACTAGATATGGCCGTATTTGTAGGAAGCACAGTGTTTTTGTTCTGAGCAAACTCACTGTTCTGGCCCTATAGGAAACACAGTAGAGTAGAAGAGTGCTCTTTTCTCAAAACTAGAGTGTGTTTCTTGTAAGGCGAGTTAGTGTTTGTTTCCCAGTCCTAAATGGAGTTGAATCACATGCAGTTTCTGGTCCTACCAGCAAGAGTTGTTTTCTGGTAAGGAAAGTCACTATTGCGCTCCCATTGCCATACACAGTGCAAATAGCACTCGCGTCTGTTCCCAGCAAGTACAGTGTATTGGACTGAAGCGGAGCTACTGTTCTTGTCAGTTTCCTAAGCAGAGTTGAACTAGATATGGCCCGTGTGTGGAGGAAGCACAGTTCTTTTGTTCTGAGCAAGCTCAATGTTCGGACCCCATAGGAACCACAGTAGAGTAGAAGACTGCTCTTTTCTCAAAAGCAGAGTGTGTTTCTTGTAAGGCAAGCTACCGTTTGTTTCCCAGTCCTAAATGGAGTTGAATCACATGCAGTTTCTGGTCCTACGAGCAAGAGTTGTTTTCTGGTAAGGAAAGTCACTATTGCGCTCCCATTGCCATACACAGTGCAAATAGCACTCGCGTCTGTTCCCAGCAAGTACAGAGTATTGGACTGAAGCGGAGCTACTGTTCTTGTCAGTTTCCTAAGCAGAGTTGAACTAGATATGGCCCGTGTGTGTAGGAAGCACAGTTCTTTGTTCTGAGCAAGCTCACTGTTCGGACCACATAGGAAATACAGTAGAGTAGAAGAGTGCTCTTTTCTCAAAAGCAGAGTGTGTTTCTTGTAAGGCGAGGTAGTGTGTGTTTCCCAGTCAGAAATGGAGTTGAATCCCATGCAGTTTCTGGTCCTACGAGCAAGAGGTGTTTTCTAATAAGAAGAGTCACTATTGCACTCCCATTGTCATACAGAGGACAAATAGCACTGGCGTCTGTTCCCTGCATGTACAGTGTATTGGACTGAAGTGGAGCTACTGTTCTTGTCAGTTTCCTAAGCAGAGTTGAACTAGATATGGCCCGTGTGTGGAGGAAGCACAGTTCTGTTGTTCTGAGCAAGCTCACTGTTCTGACCCCATAGGATACACAGTAGAGTAGAAGAGTGCTCTTTTCTCAAAAGCAGAGTGTGTATCTTGTAAGGCGAGCTAGCGTTTGTTTCCCAGTCCTAAATGGAGTTGAATCACATGCAGTTTCTGGTCCTAACAGCAAGAGTTTTTTTCTGGTAAGAAGAGTCACTATTGTGCTCCCATTGTCATACACAGGGCAAATAGCACTGGCGTCTGTTCCCAGCATGTACAGTGTATTGGACTGAAGAGGATCTACTGTTCTGGTCAGTTTCCTAAGCAGAATTGAACTAGATATGGCCGTATTTGTAGGAATCACAGTTCTTTTGTTCTGAGCAAACTCACTGTTCTGGCCCTATAGGAAAAACAGTAGAGTAGAAGAGTGCTCTTTTCTCAAAAGCAGAGTGTGTTTCTTGTAAGGCGAGCTAGCGTTTGTTTCGCAGTCCTAAATGGAGTTGAATCACATGCAGTTTTTGGTCCTATGAGCAAGAGTTGTTTTCTGGTAAGGAAAGTCATTATTGCGCTCGCATTGCCATACATAGTGCAAATAGCACTGGCGTCTGTTCCCAGCAAGTACAGTGTATTGGACTGAAGCGGAGCTACTGTTCTTGTCAGTTTCCTAAGCAGAGTTGAACTAGATATTGCCCCTGTGTGTAGGAAGCACAGTTCTTTTGTTCTGAGCAAGCTCACTGTTCAGACCCCATAGGAAACACAGTAGAGTAGAAGAGTGCTCTTTTCTCAAAAGCAGAGTGTGTTTCTTGTAAAGTGAGCTAGCATTTGTTTCCCAGTCCTAAATGGAGTTGAATCACATGCAGGTTCTTGTCCTAAGAGCATGAGTTGTTTTCTGGTAAGAAGAGTCACTATTGTGCTCCCATTGTCATTCACAGGATAAATAACAGTGGCGTCTGTTTCCAGCATGTACAGTGTATTGGACTGAAAAGGAGCTACTGTTCTTGTCAGTTTCCTAAGCAGAGTTGAACTAGATATGGCCCCTGTGTGTAGGAAGCACAGTTCTTTTGTTCTGAGTAAGCTCACTGTTCGGACCCCATAGGAAACATAGTAGAGTAGAAGAGTGCTCTTTTCTCAAAAGCAGAGTGTGATTCATGTAAGGCAAGCTAGCGTTTGTTTCCCAGTCCTAAGTGGGGTTGAATCACATCCTGTTTTTGGTCCTACGAGCAAGAGTTGTTTTCTGGTAAGAAGAGTCACTATTGCGCTCCCATTGTCATACACAGGGCAAATAGCACTGGCGTCTTTTCCCAGCATGTACAGTGCATTGGACTGAAGAGGATCTACTGTTCTTGTAAGTTTCCTAAAGAGGATTGAACTAGATATGGCCGTATTTGTAGGAAGCACAGTGTTTTTGTTCTGAGCAAACTCACTGTTCTGGCCCTATAGGAAACACAGTAGAGTAGAAGAGTGCTCTTTTCTCAAAACCAGAGTGTGTTTCTTGTAAGGCGAGCTAGTGTTTGTTTCCCAGTCCTAAATGGAGTTGAATCACATGCAGTTTCTGGTCCTACCAGCAAGAGTTGTTTTCTGGTAGGGAAAGTCACTATTGCGCTCCCATTGCCATACACAGTGCAAATAGCACTCGCGTCTGTTCCCAGCAAGTACAGTGTATTGGACTGAAGCGGAGCTACTGTTCTTGTCAGTTTCCTTAGCAGAGTTGAACTAGATATGGCCCGTGTGTGTAGGAAGCACAGTTCTTTTGTTCTGAGCAAGCTCAATGTTCGGACCCCATAGGAACCACAGTAGAGTAGAAGACTGCTCTTTTCTCAAAAGCAGAGTGTGTTTCTTGTAAGGCAAGCTACCGTTTGTTTCCCAGTCCTAAAAGAAGTTGAATCACATGCAGTTTCTGGTCCTACGAGCAAGAGTTGTTTTCTGGTAAGGAAAGTCACTATTGCGCTCCCATTGCCATACACAGTGCAAATAGCACTCGTGTCTGTTCCCAGCAAGTACAGTGTATTGGACTGAAGCGGAGCTACTGTTCTTGTCAGTTTCCTAAGCAGAGTTGAACTAGATATGGCCCGTGTGTGTAGGAAGCACAGTTCTTTTGTTCTGAGCAAGCTCACTGTTCGGACCACATAGGAAATACAGTAGAGTAGAAGAGTGCTCTTTTCTCAAAAGCAGAGTGTGTTTCTTGTAATGCGAGCTAGTGTGTGTTTCCCAGTCAGAAATGGAGTTGAATCCCATGCAGTTTCTGGTCCTACGAGCAAGAGGTGTTTTCTAATAAGAAGAGTCACTATTGCACTCCCATTGTCATACAGAGGACAAATAGCACTGGCGTCTGTTCCCTGCATGTACAGTGTATTGGACTGAAGTGGAGCTACTGTTCTTGTCAGTTTCCTAAGCAGAGTTGAACTAGATATGGCCCGTGTGTGGAGGAAGCACAGTTCTGTTGTTCTGAGCAAGCTCACTGTTCAGACCCCATAGGATACACAGTAGAGTAGAAGAGTGCTCTTTTCTCAAAAGCAGAGTGTGTATCTTGTAAGGCGAGCTAGCGTTTGTTTCCCAGTCCTAAATGGAGTTGAATCACATGCAGTTTCTGGTCCTACCAGCAAGAGTTTTTTTCTGGTAAGAAGAGTCACTATTGTGCTCCCATTGTCATACACAGTGCAAATAGCACTGACGTCTGTTCCCAGCATGTACAGTGTATTGGACTGAAGAGGATCTACTGTTCTTGTCAGTTTCCTAAGCAGAATTGAACTAGATATGGCCGTATTTGTAGGAATCACAGTTCTTTTGTTCTGAGCAAACTCACTGTTCTGGCCCTATAGGAAAAACAGTAGAGTAGAAGAGTGCTCTTTTCTCAAAAGCAGAGTGTGTTTCTTGTAAGGCGAGCTAGCGTTGGTTTCCCAGTCCTAAATGGAGTTGAATCACATGCAGTTTTTGTTCCTATGAGCAAGAGTTGTTTTCTGGTAAGGAAAGTCATTATTGCGCTCGCATTGCCATACACAGTGCAAATAGCACTGGCGTCTGTTCCCAGCAAGTACAGTGTATTGGACTGAAGCGGAGCTACTGTTCTTGTCAGTTTCCTAAGCAGAGTTGAACTAGATATTGCCCCTGTGTGTAGGAAGCACAGTTCTTTTGTTCTGAGCAAGCTCACTGTTCAGACCCCATAGGAAACACAGTAGAGTAGAAGAGTGCTCTTTTCTCAAAAGCAGAGTGTGTTTCTTGTAAAGTGAGCTAGCATTTGTTTCCCAGTCCTAAATGGAGTCGAATCACATGCAGGTTCTTGTCCTAAGAGCAAGAGATGTTTTCTGGTAAGAAGAGTCACTATTGTGCTCCCATTGTCATTCACAGGATAAATAACAGTGGCGTCTGTTTCCAGCAAGTACAGTGTGTTGGACTGAAGCGGAGCTACTGTTCTTGTCAGTTTCCTAAGCAGAGTTGTACTAAATATGGCCCCTGTGTGTAGGAAGCACAGTTCTTTTGTTCTGAGCAAGCTCACTGTTCGGACTCATAGGAAATACAGTAGAGTAGAAGAGTGCTCTTTTATCAAAAGCAGAGTGTGTTTCTTGTAAGGCGAGCTAGTGTTTGTTTCCCAGTCAGAAATGAAGTTGAATCCCATGCAGTCTCTGGTCCTATGAGCAAGAGGTGTTTTCTGATAAGAAGAGACACTATTGTGCTCCCATTGTCATACAGAGGACAAATAGCACTGGCGTCTGTTCCCTGCATGTACAGTGTATTGGACTGAAGTGGAGCTACTGCTCTTGTCAGTTTCCTAAGCAGAGTTGAACTAGATATGGCCCGTGTGTGGAGGAAGCACAGTTCTGTTGTTCTGAGCAAGCTCACTGTTCGGACCACATAGGATACACAGTAGAGTAGAAGAGTGCTCTTTTCTCAAAAGCAGAGTGTGTTTCTTGTAAGGCGAGCTAGCGTTTGTTTCCCAGTCCTAAATGGAGTTGAATCACATGCAGTTTCTGGTCCTACCAGCAAGAGTTTTTCTCTGGTAAGAAGAGTCACTATTGTGCTCCCATTGTCATACACAGGGCAAATAGCACTGGCGTCTGTTCCCAGCATGTACAGTGTATTGGACTGAAGAGGATCTACTGTTCTTGTCAGTTACCTAAGAAGAGTTGAACTAGATATGGCCCGTGTGTGTAGGAAGCACAGTTCTTTTGTTCTGAGCAAGCTCACTGTTCGGACACCATAGGAAACACAGTAGAGTAGAAGAGTGCTCTTTTCTCAAAAGCAGAGTGTGTTTCTTATAAGGCGAGCTAGTGTTTGTTTCCCAATCCTAAATGGAGTTGAATCACATGCAGTTTCTTGTCCTACGAGCAAGAGTTGTTTTCTGGTAAGAAGAGTCACTATTGTGCTCCCATTGTCATACACAGGGCAAATAGCACTGGAATCTGTTCCCGGCATGTACAGTTTATTGGACTGAAAAGAACTACTGACCTTGTCAGTTTCCTAAGCAGAATTGAACTAGATATGGCCGTGTGTGTAGGAAGCACAGTTCCTTTGTTCTGAGTAAGCTCACTGTTCGGACCCCATAGGAAACACAGTAGAGTAGAAGAGTGCTCTTTTCTCAAAAGCAGAGTGTGTTTCTTGTAAAGTGAGCTAGCATTTGTTTCCCAGTCCTAAATGGAGTTGAATCACATGCAGGTTCTTGTCCTAAGAGCAAGAGTTGTTTTCTGGTAAGAAGAGTCACTATTGTGCTCCCATTGTCATACACAAGGCAAATAGCACTGGCGTCTGTTCCCAGCATGTACAGTGTATTGGACTGAAGAGGATCTAATGTTCTTGTCAGTTACCTAAGCAGAGTTGAACTAGATATGGCCCGTGTGTGTAAGAAGCACAGTTCTTTTGTTCTGAGCAAGCTCACTGTTCGGACACCGTAGGAAACACAGTAGAGTAGAAGAGTGCTCTTTTCTCAAAAACAGAGTGTGTTTCTTGTAAGGCGAGCTAGCATTTGTTTCCCAGTCCTAAATGGAGTTGAATCCCATGCAGTTTCTTGTCCTACGAGCAAGAGCTGTTTTCTAATAAGAAGAGTCACTATTGCACTCCTATTGTCATACAGAGGACAAATAGCACTCGCGTCTGTTCCCAGCTTGTACAGTGTATTGGACTGATGAGGAGCTACCGTTCTTGTCAGTTTCCTAAGCAAGTTGAACTAGATATGGCCCGTGTGTGTAGGAAGCACAGTTCTTTTGTTCTGAGTAAGCTCACTGTTCGGACCCCATAGGAAACACAGTAGAGTAGAAGAGTGCTCTTTTCTCAAAAGCAGAGTGTGTTTCTGATAAGGCGAGCTAGTGTTTGTTTCCCAGTCCTAAATGGAGTTGAATCACATGCAGTTTCTGGTCCTACCAGCAAGAGTTGTTTTCTGGTAAGGAAAGTCACTATTGCGCTCCCATTGCCATACACAGTGCAAATAGCACTCGCGTCTGTATCCAGCAAGTACAGTGTATTGGACTGAAGCGGAGCTACTGTTCTTGTCAGTTTCCTAAGCAGAGTTGAACTAGATATGGCCCGTGTGTGTAGGAAGCACAGTTCTTTTGTTCTGAGCAAGCTCAATGTTCGGACCCCATAGGAACCACAGTAAAGTAGAAGACTGCTCTTTTCTCAAAAGCAGAGTGTGTTTCTTGTAAGGCAAGCTACCGTTTGTTTCCCAGTCCTAAATGGAGTTGAATCACATGCAGTTTTTGGTCCTACGAGCAAGAGTTGTTTTCTGGTAAGGATAGTCACTATTGCGCTCCCATTGCCATACACAGTGCAAATAGCACTCGCGTCTGTTCCCAGCAAGTACAGTGTATTGGACTGAAGCGGAGCTACTGTTCTTGTCAGTTTCCTAAGCAGAGTTGAACTAGATATGGCCCCTGTGTGTAGGAAGCACAGTTCTTTTGTTGTGAGCAAGCTCACTGTTCGGACCACATAGGAAATACAGTAGAGTAGAAGAGTGCTCTTTTCTCAAAAGCAGAGTGTGTATCTTGTAAGGCGAGCTAGTGTTTGTTTCCCAGTCAGAAATGGAGTTGAATCCCATGCAGTTTCTGGTCCTACGAGCAAGAGTTGTTTTCTAATAAGAAGAGTCACTATTGCACTCCCATTGTCATACAGAGGACAAATAGCACTCGCGTCTGTTCCCAGCAAGTACAGTGTATTGGACTGAAGCGGAGCTAATGTTCTTGTCAGTTTCCTAAGCAGAGTTGAACTAGATATGGCCCGTGTGTGTAGGAAGCACAGTTCTTTTGTTCTGAGCAAGCTCAATGTTCGGACCCTTAGGAACCACAGTAGAGTAGAAGACTGCTCTTTTCTCAAAAGCAGAGTGTGTTTCTTGTAAGGCTAGCTACCGTTTGTTTCCCAGTCCTAAATGGAGTTGAATCACATGCAGTTTTTGGTCCTACGAGCAAGAGTTGTTTTCTGGTAAGGAAAGTCACTATTGCGCTCCCATTGCCATTCACAGTGCAAATAGAACTCGCGTCTGTTCCCAGCAAGTACAGTGTATTGGACTGAAGCGGAGCTACTGTTCTTGTCAGTTTCCTAAGCAGAGTTGAACTAGATATGGCCCGTGTGTGTTGGAAGCACAGTTCTTTTGTTCTGAACAAGCTCAATGTTCGGACGCCATAGGAACGACAGTAGAGTAGAAGACTGCTCTTTTCTCAAAAGCAGAGTGTGTTTCTTGTAAGGCGAGCTAGTGTTTGTTTCCCAGTCAGAAATGGAGTTGAATCCCATTCAGTTTCTGGTCCTACGAGCAAGAGGTGTTTTCTAATAAGAAGAGTCACTATTGCACTCCTATTGTCATACAGAGGACAAATAGCACTGGCGTCTGTTCCCAGCATGTACAGTGTATTGGACTGAAGAGGATCTACTGTTCTTGTCAGTTTCCTAAGCAGAATTGAACTAGATATGGCCGTATTTGTAGGAGTCACAGTTCTTTTGTTCTGAGCAAACTCACTGTTCTGGCCCTATAGGAAACACAGAAGAGTAGAAGAGTGCTCTTTTCTCAAAAGCTTAGTGTGTTTCTTGTAAGGCGAGCTAGCGTTGGTTTCCCAGTCCTAAATGGAGTTGAATCACATGCAGTTTTTGTTCCTATGAGCAAGAGTTGTATTCTGGTAAGGAAAGTCATTATTGCGCTCGCATTGCCATACACAGTGCAAATAGCACTGGCGTCTGTTCCCAGCAAGTACAGTGTATTGGACTGAAGCGGAGCTACTGTTCTTGTCAGCTTCCTAAGCAGATTTGAACTAGATATTGCCCCTGTGTGTAGGAAGCACAGTTCTTTTGTTATGAGCAAGCTCACTGTTCAGACCCCATATGAAACACAGTAGAGTAGAAGAGTGCTCTTTTCTCAAAAGCAGAGTGTGTTTCTTGTAAAGTGAGCTAGCATTTGTTTCCCAGTCCTAAATGGAGTTGAATCACATGCAGGTTCTTGTCCTAAGAGCAAGAGTTGTTTTCTGGTAAGAAGAGTCACTATTGTGCTCCCATTGTCATTCACAGGATAAATAACAGTGGCGTCTGTTTCCAGCAAGTACAGTGTGTTGGACTGAAGCGGAGCTACTGTTCTTGTCAGTTTCCTAAGCAGAGTTGTACTAAATATGGCCCCTGTGTGTAGGAAGCACAGTTCTTTTGTTCTGAGCAAGCTCACTGTTCGGACCACATAGGAAATACAGTAGAGTAGAAGAGTGCTCTTTTATCAAAAGCAGAGTGTGTTTCTTGTAAGGCGAGCTAGTGTTTGTTTCCCAGTCAGAAATGAAGTTGAATCCCATGCAGTCTCTGGTCCTATGAGCAAGAGGTGTTTTCTGATAAGAAGAGTCACTATTGCGCTCCCATTGTCATACAGAGGACAAATAGCACTGGCGTCTGTTCCCTGCATGTACAGTGTATTGGACTGAAGTGGAGCTACTGTTCTTGTCAGTTTCCTAAGCAGAGTTGAACTAGATATGGCCCGTGTGTGGAGGAAGCACAGTTCTGTTGTTCTGAGCAAGCTCACTGTTCGGACCACATAGGATACACAGTAGAGTAGAAGAGTGCTCTTTTCTCAAAAGCAGAGTGTGTTTCTTGTAAGGCGAGCTAGCGTTTGTTTCCCAGTCCTAAATGGAGTTGAATCACATGCAGTTTCTGGTCCTACCAGCAAGAGTTTTTCTCTGTTAAGAAGAGTCACTATTGTGCTCCCATTGTCATACACAGGGCAAATAGCACAGGTGTCTGTTCCCAGCATGTACAGTGTATTGGACTGAAGAGGATCTACTGTTCTTGTCAGTTACCTAAGAAGAGTTGAACTAGATATGGCCCGTGTGTGTAGGAAGCACAGTTCTTTTGTTCTGAGCAAGCTCACTGTTCGGACACCATAGGAAACACAGTAGAGTAGAAGAGTGCTCTTTTCTCAAAAACAGAGTATGTTTCTTGTAAGGCGAGCTAGCATTTGTTTCCCAGTCCTAAATGGAGTTGAATCACATGCAGTTTCTTGTCCTACGAGCAAGAATTGTTTTCTGGTAAGAAGAGTCACTATCGAGCTCCCATTGTCATACACAGGGCAAATAGCACTGGCGTCTGTTCCCAGCAATTACAGTGTATTGGACTGAAGCAGAGCTACTGTTCTTGTCAGTTTCCTAAGCAGAGTTGAAGTAGATATGGCCCCTGTGTGTAGGAAGCACAGATCTTTTGTTCTGAGCAAGCTCACTGTTTGGACTCCATAGAAAACACGTTAGAGTAGAAGAGTGCTCTTTTCTCAAAAGCAGAGTGTGTTTCTTATAAGGCGAGCTAGTGTTTGTTTCCCAATCCTAAATGGAGTTGAATCACATGCAGTTTCTTGTCCTACGAGCAAGAGTTGTTTTCTGGTAAGAAGAGTCACTATTGTGCTCCCATTGTCATACACAGGGCAAATAGCACTGGAATCTGTTCCCGGCATGTACAGTTTATTGGACTGAAAAGAACTACTGACCTTGTCAGTTTCCTAAGCAGAATTGAACTAGATATGGCCGTGTGTGTAGGAAGCACAGTTCCTTTGTTCTGAGTAAGCTCACTGTTCGGACCCCATAGGAAACACAGTAGAGTAGAAGAGTGCTCTTTTCTCAAAAGCAGAGTGTGTTTCTTGTAAGGCAAGCTACTGTTTGTTTCCCAGTCCTAAATGGAGTTGAATCACACGTAGTTTTTGGTCCTATGAGCAAGAGTTGTTTTCTGGTAAGGAAAGTCACTCTTGCGCTCCCATTGCCATACACAGTGCAAATAGCACTGGCGTCTGTTCCCTGCATGTACAGTGTATTGGACTGAAGAGGAGCTACTGTTCTTGTCAGTTTCCTAAGCAGAGTTGAACTAGATATGGCCCGTGTGTGGAGGAAGCACAGTTCTGTTGTTCTGAACAAGCTCACTGTTCTGTCCCCATAGGATACACAGTAGAGTAGAAGAGTGCTCTTTTCTCAAAAGCAGAGTGTGTTTCTTGTAAGGCGAGCTAGCGTTTGCTTCCCAATCCTAAATGGAGTTGAATCACATGCAGTTTCTTGTCCTACGAGCAAGAGTTGTTTTCTGGTAAGAAGAGTCACTATTGTGATCCCATTGTCATTCACAGGGCAAATAGCACTGGCGTCTGTTCCCAGCATGTACAGTTTATTGGACTGAAAAGAACTACTGACCTTGTCAGTTTCCTAAGCAGAATTGAACTAGATATGGCCGTATTTGTAGGAAGCACAGTGTTTTTGTTCTGAGCAAACTCACTGTTCTGGCCCTATAGGAAACACAGTAGAGTAGAAGAGTGCTCTTTTCTCAAAACCAGAGTGTGTTTCTTGTAAGGCGAGCTAGTGTTTGTTTCCCAGTCCTAAATGGAGTTGAATCACATGCAGTTTCTTGTCCTACCAGCAAGAGTTGTTTTCTGGTAAGGAAAGTCACTATTGCGCTCCCATTGCCATACACAGTGCAAATAGCACTCACGTCTGTTCCCAGCAAGTACAGTGTATTGGACTGAAGCGGAGCTACTGTTCTTGTCAGTTTCCTTAGCAGAGTTGAACTAGCTATGGCCCGTGTGTGTAGGAAGCACAGTTCTTTTGTTCTGAGCAAGCTCACTGTTCGGACCACATAGGAAATACAGTAGAGTAGAAGAGTGCTCTTTTCTCAAAAGCAGAGTGTGTTTCTTGTAAGGCGAGCTAGTGTTTGTTTCCCAGTCAGAAATGGAGTTGAATCCCATGCAGTTTCTGGTCCTACGAGCAAGAGGTGTTTTCTAATAAGAAGAGTCACTATTGCACTCCCATTGTCATACAGAGGACAAATAGCACTGGCGTCTGTTCCCTGCATGTACACTGTATTGGACTGAAGTGGAGCTACTGTTCTTGTCAGTTTCCTAAGCAGAGTTGAACTAGATATGGCCCGTGTGTGGAGGAAGCACAGTTCTGTTGTTCTGAGCAAGCTCACTGTTCGGACCCCATAGGATACACAGTAGAGTAGAAGAGTGCTCTTTTCTCAAAAGCAGAGTGTGTTTCTTGTAATTCGAGCTAGCGTTTGTTTCCCAGTCCTAAACGGAGTTGAATCACATGCAGTTTCTGGTCCTACCAGCAAGAGTTTTTTTCTGGTAAGAAGAGTCACTATTGTGCTCCCATTGTCATACACAAGGCAAATAGCACTGGCGTCTGTTCCCAGCATGTACAGTGTATTGGACTGAAGAGGATCTAATGTTCTTGTCAGTTACCTAAGCAGAGTTGAACTAGATATGGCCCGTGTGTGTAAGAAGCACAGTTCTTTTGTTCTGAGCAAGCTCACTGTTCGGACACCGTAGGAAACACAGTAGAGTAGAAGAGTGCTCTTTTCTCAAAAGCAGAGTGTGTTTCTTGTAAGGCAAGCTACTGTTTGTTTCCCAGTCCTAAATGGAGTTGAATCACATGTAGTTTTTGGTCCTATGAGCAAGAGTTGTTTTCTGGTAAGGAAAGTCACTCTTGTGCTCCCATTGCCATACACAGTGCAAATAGCACTCGCGTCTGTTCCCAGCAAGTACAGTGTATTGGACTGAAGAGGAGCTACTGTTCTTGTCAGTTTCCTAAGCAGAGTTGAACTAGATATGGCCCGTGTGTGGAGGAAGCACAGTTCTGTTGTTCTGAACAAGCTCACTGTTCGGTCCCCATAGGATACACAGTAGAGTAGAAGAGTGCTCTTTTCTCAAAAGCAGAGTGTGTTTCTTGTAAGGCGAGCTAGCGTTTGCTTCCCAATCCTAAATGGAGTTGAATCACATGCAGTTTCTTGTCCTACGAGCAAGAGTTGTTTTCTGGTAAGAAGAGTCACTATTGTGCTCCCATTGTCATTCACAGGGCAAATAGCACTGGCATCTGTTCCCAGCATGTACAGTTTATTGGACTGAAAAGAACTACTGACCTTGTCAGTTTCCTAAGCAGAATTGAACTAGATATGGCCGTATTTGTAGGAAGCACAGTGTTTTTGTTCTGAGCAAACTCACTGTTCTGGCCCTATAGGAAACACAGTAGAGTAGAAGAGTGCTCTTTTCTCAAAACCAGAGTGTGTTTCTTGTAAGGCGAGCTAGTGTTTGTTTCCCAGTCCTAAATGGAGTTGAATCACATGCAGTTTCTTGTCCTACCAGCAAGAGTTGTTTTCTGGTAAGGAAAGTCACTATTGCGCTCCCATTGCCATACACAGTGCAAATAGCACTCACGTCTGTTCCCAGCAAGTACAGTGTATTGGACTGAAGCGGAGCTACTGTTCTTGTCAGTTTCCTAAGCAGAGTTGAACTAGCTATGGCCCGTGTGTGTAGGAAGCACAGTTCTTTTGTTCTGAGCAAGCTCACTGTTCGGACCACATAGGAAATACAGTAGAGTAGAAGAGTGCTCTTTTCTCAAAAGCAGAGTGTGTTTCTTGTAAGGCGAGGTAGTGTTTGTTTCCCAGTCAGAAATGGAGTTGAATCCCATGCAGTTTCTGGTCCTACGAGCAAGAGGTGTTTTCTAATAAGAAGAGTCACTATTGCACTCCCATTGTCATACAGAGGACAAATAGCACTGGCGTCTGTTCCCTGCATGTACACTGTATTGGACTGAAGTGGAGCTACTGTTCTTGTCAGTTTCCTAAGCAGAGTTGAACTAGATATGGCCCGTGTGTGGAGGAAGCACAGTTCTGTTGTTCTGAGCAAGCTCACTGTTCGGACCCCATAGGATACACAGTAGAGTAGAAGAGTGCTCTTTTCTCAAAAGCAGAGTGTGTTTCTTGTAATTCGAGCTAGCGTTTGTTTCCCAGTCCTAAATGGAGTTGAATCACATGCAGTTTCTGGTCCTACCAGCAAGAGTTTTTTTCTGGTAAGAAGAGTCACTATTGTGCTCCCATTGTCATACACAAGGCAAATAGCACTGGCGTCTGTTCCCAGCATGTACAGTGTATTGGACTGAAGAGGATCTAATGTTCTTGTCAGTTACCTAAGCAGAGTTGAACTAGATATGCCCGTGTGTGTAAGAAGCACAGTTCTTTTGTTCTGAGCAAGCTCACTGTTCGGACACCGTAGGAAACACAGTAGATTAGAAGAGTGCTCTTTTCTCAAAAGCAGAGTGTGTTTCTTGTAAGGCAAGCAACTGTTTGTTTCCCAGTCCTAAATGGAGTTGAATCACATGTAGTTTTTGGTCCTATGAGCAAGAGTTGTTTTCTGGTAAGGAAAGTCACTCTTGTGCTCCCATTGCCATACACAGTGCAAATAGCACTCGCGTCTGTTCCCAGCAAGTACAGTGTATTGGACTGAAGAGGAGCTACTGTTCTTGTCAGTTTCCTAAGCAGAGTTGAACTAGATATGGCCCGTGTGTGGAGGAAGCACAGTTCTGTTGTTCTGAACAAGCTCACTGTTCGGTCCCCATAGGATACACAGTAGAGTAGAAGAGTGCTCTTTTCTCAAAAGCAGAGTGTGTTTCTTGTAAGGCGAGCTAGCGTTTGCTTCCCAATCCTAAATGGAGTTGAATCACATGCAGTTTCTTGTCCTACGAGCAAGAGTTGTTTTCTGGTAAGAAGAGTCACTATTGTGCTCCCATTGTCATTCACAGGGCAAATAGCACTGGCGTCTGTTCCCAGCATGTACAGTTTATTGGACTGAAAAGAACTACTGACCCTGTCAGTTTCCTAAGCAGAATTGAACTAGATATGGCCGTATTTGTAGGAAGCACAGTGTTTTTGTTCTGAGCAAACTCACTGTTCTGTCCCTATAGGAAACACAGTAGAGTAGAAGAGTGCTCTTTTCTCAAAACCAGAGTGTGTTTCTTGTAAGGCGAGCTAGTGTTTGTTTCCCAGTCCTAAATGGAGTTGAATCACATGCAGTTTCTTGTCCTACCAGCAAGAATTGTTTTCTGGTAAGGAAAGTCACTATTGCGCTCCCATTGCCATACACAGTGCAAATAGCACTCACGTCTGTTCCCAGCAAGTACAGTGTATTGGACTGAAGCGGAGCTACTGTTCTTGTCAGTTTCCTAAGCAGAGTTGAACTAGCTATGGCCCGTGTGTGTAGGAAGCACAGTTCTTTTGTTCTGAGCAAGCTCACTGTTCGGACCACATAGGAAATACAGTAGAGTAGAAGAGTGCTCTTTTCTCAAAAGCAGAGTGTGTTTCTTGTAAGGCGAGCTAGCGTTTGTTTCCCAGTCCTAAATGGAGTTGAATCACATGCAGTTTCTGGTCCTACCAGCAAGAGTTTTTCTCTGGTAAGAAGAGTCACTATTGTGCTCCCATTGTCATACACAGGGCAAATAGCACTGGCGTCTGTTCCCAGCATGTACAGTGTATTGGACTGAAGAGGATCTACTGTTCTTGTCAGTTACCTAAGAAGAGTTGAACTAGATATGGCCCGTGTGTGTAGGAAGCACAGTTCTTTTGTTCTGAGCAAGCTCACTGTTCGGACACCATAGGAAACACAGTAGAGTAGAAGAGTGCTCTTTTCTCAAAAGCAGAGTGTGTTTCTTATAAGGCGAGCTAGTGTTTGTTTCCCAATCCTAAATGGAGTTGAATCACATGCAGTTTCTTGTCCTACGAGCAAGAGTTGTTTTCTGGTAAGAAGAGTCACTATTGTGCTCCCATTGTCATACACAGGGCAAATAGCACTGGAATCTGTTCCCGGCATGTACAGTTTATTGGACTGAAAAGAACTACTGACCTTGTCAGTTTCCTAAGCAGAATTGAACTAGATATGGCCGTGTGTGTAGGAAGCACAGTTCCTTTGTTCTGAGTAAGCTCACTGTTCGGACCCCATAGGAAACACAGTAGAGTAGAAGAGTGCTCTTTTCTCAAAAGCAGAGTGTGTTTCTTGTAAAGTGAGCTAGCATTTGTTTCCCAGTCCTAAATGGAGTTGAATCACATGCAGGTTCTTGTCCTAAGAGCAAGAGTTGTTTTCTGGTAAGAAGAGTCACTATTGTGCTCCCATTGTCATACACAAGGCAAATAGCACTGGCGTCTGTTCCCAGCATGTACAGTGTATTGGACTGAAGAGGATCTAATGTTCTTGTCAGTTACCTAAGCAGAGTTGAACTAGATATGGCCCGTGTGTGTAAGAAGCACAGTTCTTTTGTTCTGAGCAAGCTCACTGTTCGGACACCGTAGGAAACACAGTAGAGTAGAAGAGTGCTCTTTTCTCAAAAACAGAGTGTGTTTCTTGTAAGGCGAGCTAGCATTTGTTTCCCAGTCCTAAATGGAGTTGAATCCCATGCAGTTTCTTGTCCTACGAGCAAGAGCTGTTTTCTAATAAGAAGAGTCACTATTGCACTCCTATTGTCATACAGAGGACAAATAGCACTCGCGTCTGTTCCCAGCTTGTACAGTGTATTGGACTGATGAGGAGCTACCGTTCTTGTCAGTTTCCTAAGCAAGTTGAACTAGATATGGCCCGTGTGTGTAGGAAGCACAGTTCTTTTGTTCTGAGTAAGCTCACTGTTCGGACCCCATAGGAAACACAGTAGAGTAGAAGAGTGCTCTTTTCTCAAAAGCAGAGTGTGTTTCTGATAAGGCGAGCTAGTGTTTGTTTCCCAGTCCTAAATGGAGTTGAATCACATGCAGTTTCTGGTCCTACCAGCAAGAGTTGTTTTCTGGTAAGGAAAGTCACTATTGCGCTCCCATTGCCATACACAGTGCAAATAGCACTCGCGTCTGTATCCAGCAAGTACAGTGTATTGGACTGAAGCGGAGCTACTGTTCTTGTCAGTTTCCTAAGCAGAGTTGAACTAGATATGGCCCGTGTGTGTAGGAAGCACAGTTCTTTTGTTCTGAGCAAGCTCAATGTTCGGACCCCATAGGAACCACAGTAAAGTAGAAGACTGCTCTTTTCTCAAAAGCAGAGTGTGTTTCTTGTAAGGCAAGCTACCGTTTGTTTCCCAGTCCTAAATGGAGTTGAATCACATGCAGTTTTTGGTCCTACGAGCAAGAGTTGTTTTCTGGTAAGGATAGTCACTATTGCGCTCCCATTGCCATACACAGTGCAAATAGCACTCGCGTCTGTTCCCAGCAAGTACAGTGTATTGGACTGAAGCGGAGCTACTGTTCTTGTCAGTTTCCTAAGCAGAGTTGAACTAGATATGGCCCCTGTGTGTAGGAAGCACAGTTCTTTTGTTGTGAGCAAGCTCACTGTTCGGACCACATAGGAAATACAGTAGAGTAGAAGAGTGCTCTTTTCTCAAAAGCAGAGTGTGTATCTTGTAAGGCGAGCTAGTGTTTGTTTCCCAGTCAGAAATGGAGTTGAATCCCATGCAGTTTCTGGTCCTACGAGCAAGAGTTGTTTTCTAATAAGAAGAGTCACTATTGCACTCCCATTGTCATACAGAGGACAAATAGCACTCGCGTCTGTTCCCAGCAAGTACAGTGTATTGGACTGAAGCGGAGCTAATGTTCTTGTCAGTTTCCTAAGCAGAGTTGAACTAGATATGGCCCGTGTGTGTAGGAAGCACAGTTCTTTTGTTCTGAGCAAGCTCAATGTTCGGACCCTTAGGAACCACAGTAGAGTAGAAGACTGCTCTTTTCTCAAAAGCAGAGTGTGTTTCTTGTAAGGCTAGCTACCGTTTGTTTCCCAGTCCTAAATGGAGTTGAATCACATGCAGTTTTTGGTCCTACGAGCAAGAGTTGTTTTCTGGTAAGGAAAGTCACTATTGCGCTCCCATTGCCATTCACAGTGCAAATAGAACTCGCGTCTGTTCCCAGCAAGTACAGTGTATTGGACTGAAGCGGAGCTACTGTTCTTGTCAGTTTCCTAAGCAGAGTTGAACTAGATATGGCCCGTGTGTGTTGGAAGCACAGTTCTTTTGTTCTGAACAAGCTCAATGTTCGGACGCCATAGGAACGACAGTAGAGTAGAAGACTGCTCTTTTCTCAAAAGCAGAGTGTGTTTCTTGTAAGGCGAGCTAGTGTTTGTTTCCCAGTCAGAAATGGAGTTGAATCCCATTCAGTTTCTGGTCCTACGAGCAAGAGGTGTTTTCTAATAAGAAGAGTCACTATTGCACTCCTATTGTCATACAGAGGACAAATAGCACTGGCGTCTGTTCCCAGCATGTACAGTGTATTGGACTGAAGAGGATCTACTGTTCTTGTCAGTTTCCTAAGCAGAATTGAACTAGATATGGCCGTATTTGTAGGAGTCACAGTTCTTTTGTTCTGAGCAAACTCACTGTTCTGGCCCTATAGGAAACACAGAAGAGTAGAAGAGTGCTCTTTTCTCAAAAGCTTAGTGTGTTTCTTGTAAGGCGAGCTAGCGTTGGTTTCCCAGTCCTAAATGGAGTTGAATCACATGCAGTTTTTGTTCCTATGAGCAAGAGTTGTATTCTGGTAAGGAAAGTCATTATTGCGCTCGCATTGCCATACACAGTGCAAATAGCACTGGCGTCTGTTCCCAGCAAGTACAGTGTATTGGACTGAAGCGGAGCTACTGTTCTTGTCAGCTTCCTAAGCAGATTTGAACTAGATATTGCCCCTGTGTGTAGGAAGCACAGTTCTTTTGTTATGAGCAAGCTCACTGTTCAGACCCCATATGAAACACAGTAGAGTAGAAGAGTGCTCTTTTCTCAAAAGCAGAGTGTGTTTCTTGTAAAGTGAGCTAGCATTTGTTTCCCAGTCCTAAATGGAGTTGAATCACATGCAGGTTCTTGTCCTAAGAGCAAGAGTTGTTTTCTGGTAAGAAGAGTCACTATTGTGCTCCCATTGTCATTCACAGGATAAATAACAGTGGCGTCTGTTTCCAGCAAGTACAGTGTGTTGGACTGAAGCGGAGCTACTGTTCTTGTCAGTTTCCTAAGCAGAGTTGTACTAAATATGGCCCCTGTGTGTAGGAAGCACAGTTCTTTTGTTCTGAGCAAGCTCACTGTTCGGACCACATAGGAAATACAGTAGAGTAGAAGAGTGCTCTTTTATCAAAAGCAGAGTGTGTTTCTTGTAAGGCGAGCTAGTGTTTGTTTCCCAGTCAGAAATGAAGTTGAATCCCATGCAGTCTCTGGTCCTATGAGCAAGAGGTGTTTTCTGATAAGAAGAGTCACTATTGCGCTCCCATTGTCATACAGAGGACAAATAGCACTGGCGTCTGTTCCCTGCATGTACAGTGTATTGGACTGAAGTGGAGCTACTGTTCTTGTCAGTTTCCTAAGCAGAGTTGAACTAGATATGGCCCGTGTGTGGAGGAAGCACAGTTCTGTTGTTCTGAGCAAGCTCACTGTTCGGACCACATAGGATACACAGTAGAGTAGAAGAGTGCTCTTTTCTCAAAAGCAGAGTGTGTTTCTTGTAAGGCGAGCTAGCGTTTGTTTCCCAGTCCTAAATGGAGTTGAATCACATGCAGTTTCTGGTCCTACCAGCAAGAGTTTTTCTCTGGTAAGAAGAGTCACTATTGTGCTCCCATTGTCATACACAGGGCAAATAGCACAGGTGTCTGTTCCCAGCATGTACAGTGTATTGGACTGAAGAGGATCTACTGTTCTTGTCAGTTACCTAAGAAGAGTTGAACTAGATATGGCCCGTGTGTGTAGGAAGCACAGTTCTTTTGTTCTGAGCAAGCTCACTGTTCGGACACCATAGGAAACACAGTAGAGTAGAAGAGTGCTCTTTTCTCAAAAACAGAGTATGTTTCTTGTAAGGCGAGCTAGCATTTGTTTCCCAGTCCTAAATGGAGTTGAATCACATGCAGTTTCTTGTCCTACGAGCAAGAATTGTTTTCTGGTAAGAAGAGTCACTATCGAGCTCCCATTGTCATACACAGGGCAAATAGCACTGGCGTCTGTTCCCAGCAATTACAGTGTATTGGACTGAAGCAGAGCTACTGTTCTTGTCAGTTTCCTAAGCAGAGTTGAAGTAGATATGGCCCCTGTGTGTAGGAAGCACAGATCTTTTGTTCTGAGCAAGCTCACTGTTTGGACTCCATAGAAAACACGTTAGAGTAGAAGAGTGCTCTTTTCTCAAAAGCAGAGTGTGTTTCTTATAAGGCGAGCTAGTGTTTGTTTCCCAATCCTAAATGGAGTTGAATCACATGCAGTTTCTTGTCCTACGAGCAAGAGTTGTTTTCTGGTAAGAAGAGTCACTATTGTGCTCCCATTGTCATACACAGGGCAAATAGCACTGGAATCTGTTCCCGGCATGTACAGTTTATTGGACTGAAAAGAACTACTGACCTTGTCAGTTTCCTAAGCAGAATTGAACTAGATATGGCCGTGTGTGTAGGAAGCACAGTTCCTTTGTTCTGAGTAAGCTCACTGTTCGGACCCCATAGGAAACACAGTAGAGTAGAAGAGTGCTCTTTTCTCAAAAGCAGAGTGTGTTTCTTGTAAGGCAAGCTACTGTTTGTTTCCCAGTCCTAAATGGAGTTGAATCACACGTAGTTTTTGGTCCTATGAGCAAGAGTTGTTTTCTGGTAAGGAAAGTCACTCTTGCGCTCCCATTGCCATACACAGTGCAAATAGCACTGGCGTCTGTTCCCTGCATGTACAGTGTATTGGACTGAAGAGGAGCTACTGTTCTTGTCAGTTTCCTAAGCAGAGTTGAACTAGATATGGCCCGTGTGTGGAGGAAGCACAGTTCTGTTGTTCTGAACAAGCTCACTGTTCTGTCCCCATAGGATACACAGTAGAGTAGAAGAGTGCTCTTTTCTCAAAAGCAGAGTGTGTTTCTTGTAAGGCGAGCTAGCGTTTGCTTCCCAATCCTAAATGGAGTTGAATCACATGCAGTTTCTTGTCCTACGAGCAAGAGTTGTTTTCTGGTAAGAAGAGTCACTATTGTGATCCCATTGTCATTCACAGGGCAAATAGCACTGGCGTCTGTTCCCAGCATGTACAGTTTATTGGACTGAAAAGAACTACTGACCTTGTCAGTTTCCTAAGCAGAATTGAACTAGATATGGCCGTATTTGTAGGAAGCACAGTGTTTTTGTTCTGAGCAAACTCACTGTTCTGGCCCTATAGGAAACACAGTAGAGTAGAAGAGTGCTCTTTTCTCAAAACCAGAGTGTGTTTCTTGTAAGGCGAGCTAGTGTTTGTTTCCCAGTCCTAAATGGAGTTGAATCACATGCAGTTTCTTGTCCTACCAGCAAGAGTTGTTTTCTGGTAAGGAAAGTCACTATTGCGCTCCCATTGCCATACACAGTGCAAATAGCACTCACGTCTGTTCCCAGCAAGTACAGTGTATTGGACTGAAGCGGAGCTACTGTTCTTGTCAGTTTCCTTAGCAGAGTTGAACTAGCTATGGCCCGTGTGTGTAGGAAGCACAGTTCTTTTGTTCTGAGCAAGCTCACTGTTCGGACCACATAGGAAATACAGTAGAGTAGAAGAGTGCTCTTTTCTCAAAAGCAGAGTGTGTTTCTTGTAAGGCGAGCTAGTGTTTGTTTCCCAGTCAGAAATGGAGTTGAATCCCATGCAGTTTCTGGTCCTACGAGCAAGAGGTGTTTTCTAATAAGAAGAGTCACTATTGCACTCCCATTGTCATACAGAGGACAAATAGCACTGGCGTCTGTTCCCTGCATGTACACTGTATTGGACTGAAGTGGAGCTACTGTTCTTGTCAGTTTCCTAAGCAGAGTTGAACTAGATATGGCCCGTGTGTGGAGGAAGCACAGTTCTGTTGTTCTGAGCAAGCTCACTGTTCGGACCCCATAGGATACACAGTAGAGTAGAAGAGTGCTCTTTTCTCAAAAGCAGAGTGTGTTTCTTGTAATTCGAGCTAGCGTTTGTTTCCCAGTCCTAAACGGAGTTGAATCACATGCAGTTTCTGGTCCTACCAGCAAGAGTTTTTTTCTGGTAAGAAGAGTCACTATTGTGCTCCCATTGTCATACACAAGGCAAATAGCACTGGCGTCTGTTCCCAGCATGTACAGTGTATTGGACTGAAGAGGATCTAATGTTCTTGTCAGTTACCTAAGCAGAGTTGAACTAGATATGGCCCGTGTGTGTAAGAAGCACAGTTCTTTTGTTCTGAGCAAGCTCACTGTTCGGACACCGTAGGAAACACAGTAGAGTAGAAGAGTGCTCTTTTCTCAAAAGCAGAGTGTGTTTCTTGTAAGGCAAGCTACTGTTTGTTTCCCAGTCCTAAATGGAGTTGAATCACATGTAGTTTTTGGTCCTATGAGCAAGAGTTGTTTTCTGGTAAGGAAAGTCACTCTTGTGCTCCCATTGCCATACACAGTGCAAATAGCACTCGCGTCTGTTCCCAGCAAGTACAGTGTATTGGACTGAAGAGGAGCTACTGTTCTTGTCAGTTTCCTAAGCAGAGTTGAACTAGATATGGCCCGTGTGTGGAGGAAGCACAGTTCTGTTGTTCTGAACAAGCTCACTGTTCGGTCCCCATAGGATACACAGTAGAGTAGAAGAGTGCTCTTTTCTCAAAAGCAGAGTGTGTTTCTTGTAAGGCGAGCTAGCGTTTGCTTCCCAATCCTAAATGGAGTTGAATCACATGCAGTTTCTTGTCCTACGAGCAAGAGTTGTTTTCTGGTAAGAAGAGTCACTATTGTGCTCCCATTGTCATTCACAGGGCAAATAGCACTGGCGTCTGTTCCCAGCATGTACAGTTTATTGGACTGAAAAGAACTACTGACCTTGTCAGTTTCCTAAGCAGAATTGAACTAGATATGGCCGTATTTGTAGGAAGCACAGTGTTTTTGTTCTGAGCAAACTCACTGTTCTGGCCCTATAGGAAACACAGTAGAGTAGAAGAGTGCTCTTTTCTCAAAACCAGAGTGTGTTTCTTGTAAGGCGAGCTAGTGTTTGTTTCCCAGTCCTAAATGGAGTTGAATCACATGCAGTTTCTTGTCCTACCAGCAAGAGTTGTTTTCTGGTAAGGAAAGTCACTATTGCGCTCCCATTGCCATACACAGTGCAAATAGCACTCACGTCTGTTCCCAGCAAGTACAGTGTATTGGACTGAAGCGGAGCTACTGTTCTTGTCAGTTTCCTAAGCAGAGTTGAACTAGCTATGGCCCGTGTGTGTAGGAAGCACAGTTCTTTTGTTCTGAGCAAGCTCACTGTTCGGACCACATAGGAAATACAGTAGAGTAGAAGAGTGCTCTTTTCTCAAAAGCAGAGTGTGTTTCTTGTAAGGCGAGGTAGTGTTTGTTTCCCAGTCAGAAATGGAGTTGAATCCCATGCAGTTTCTGGTCCTACGAGCAAGAGGTGTTTTCTAATAAGAAGAGTCACTATTGCACTCCCATTGTCATACAGAGGACAAATAGCACTGGCGTCTGTTCCCTGCATGTACACTGTATTGGACTGAAGTGGAGCTACTGTTCTTGTCAGTTTCCTAAGCAGAGTTGAACTAGATATGGCCCGTGTGTGGAGGAAGCACAGTTCTGTTGTTCTGAGCAAGCTCACTGTTCGGACCCCATAGGATACACAGTAGAGTAGAAGAGTGCTCTTTTCTCAAAAGCAGAGTGTGTTTCTTGTAATTCGAGCTAGCGTTTGTTTCCCAGTCCTAAATGGAGTTGAATCACATGCAGTTTCTGGTCCTACCAGCAAGAGTTTTTTTCTGGTAAGAAGAGTCACTATTGTGCTCCCATTGTCATACACAAGGCAAATAGCACTGGCGTCTGTTCCCAGCATGTACAGTGTATTGGACTGAAGAGGATCTAATGTTCTTGTCAGTTACCTAAGCAGAGTTGAACTAGATATGCCCGTGTGTGTAAGAAGCACAGTTCTTTTGTTCTGAGCAAGCTCACTGTTCGGACACCGTAGGAAACACAGTAGATTAGAAGAGTGCTCTTTTCTCAAAAGCAGAGGGTGTTTCTTGTAAGGCAAGCAACTGTTTGTTTCCCAGTCCTAAATGGAGTTGAATCACATGTAGTTTTTGGTCCTATGAGCAAGAGTTGTTTTCTGGTAAGGAAAGTCACTCTTGTGCTCCCATTGCCATACACAGTGCAAATAGCACTCGCGTCTGTTCCCAGCAAGTACAGTGTATTGGACTGAAGAGGAGCTACTGTTCTTGTCAGTTTCCTAAGCAGAGTTGAACTAGATATGGCCCGTGTGTGGAGGAAGCACAGTTCTGTTGTTCTGAACAAGCTCACTGTTCGGTCCCCATAGGATACACAGTAGAGTAGAAGAGTGCTCTTTTCTCAAAAGCAGAGTGTGTTTCTTGTAAGGCGAGCTAGCGTTTGCTTCCCAATCCTAAATGGAGTTGAATCACATGCAGTTTCTTGTCCTACGAGCAAGAGTTGTTTTCTGGTAAGAAGAGTCACTATTGTGCTCCCATTGTCATTCACAGGGCAAATAGCACTGGCGTCTGTTCCCAGCATGTACAGTTTATTGGACTGAAAAGAACTACTGACCCTGTCAGTTTCCTAAGCAGAATTGAACTAGATATGGCCGTATTTGTAGGAAGCACAGTGTTTTTGTTCTGAGCAAACTCACTGTTCTGTCCCTATAGGAAACACAGTAGAGTAGAAGAGTGCTCTTTTCTCAAAACCAGAGTGTGTTTCTTGTAAGGCGAGCTAGTGTTTGTTTCCCAGTCCTAAATGGAGTTGAATCACATGCAGTTTCTTGTCCTACCAGCAAGAATTGTTTTCTGGTAAGGAAAGTCACTATTGCGCTCCCATTGCCATACACAGTGCAAATAGCACTCACGTCTGTTCCCAGCAAGTACAGTGTATTGGACTGAAGCGGAGCTACTGTTCTTGTCAGTTTCCTAAGCAGAGTTGAACTAGCTATGGCCCGTGTGTGTAGGAAGCACAGTTCTTTTGTTCTGAGCAAGCTCACTGTTCGGACCACATAGGAAATACAGTAGAGTAGAAGAGTGCTCTTTTCTCAAAAGCAGAGTGTGTTTCTTGTAAGGCGAGCTAGTGTTTGTTTCCCAGTCAGAAATGGAGTTGAATCCCATGCAGTTTCTGGTCCTACGAGCAAGAGGTGTTTTCTAATAAGAAGAGTCACTATTGCACTCCCATTGTCATACAGAGGACAAATAGCACTGGCGTCTGTTCCCTGCATGTACACTGTATTGGACTGAAGTGGAGCTACTGTTCTTGTCAGTTTCCTAAGCAGAGTTGAACTAGATATGGCCCGTGTGTGGAGGAAGCACAGTTCTGTTGTTCTGAGCAAGCTCACTGTTCGGACCCCATAGGATACACAGTAGAGTAGAAGAGTGCTCTTTTCTCAAAAGCAGAGTGTGTTTCTTGTAATTCGAGCTAGCGTTTGTTTCACAGTCCTAAGTGGAGTTGAATCACATGCAGTTTCTGGTCCTACCAGCAAGAGTTTTTTTCTGGTAAGAAGAGTCACTATTGTGCTCCCATTGTCATACACAAGGCAAATAGCACTGGCGTCTGTTCCCAGCATGTACAGTGTATTGGACTGAAGAGGATCTAATGTTCTTGTCAGTTACCTAAGCAGAGTTGAACTAGATATGGCCCGTGTGTGTAAGAAGCACAGTTCTTTTGTTCTGAGCAAGCTCACTGTTCGGACACCATAGGAAACACAGTAGAGTAGAAGAGTGCTCTTTTCTCAAAAACAGAGTGTGTTTCTTGTAAGGCGAGCTAGCATTTGTTTCCCAGTCCTAAATGGAGTTGAATCCCATGCAGTTTCTTGTCCTACGAGCAAGAGCTGTTTTCTAATAAGAAGAGTCACTATTGCACTCCTATTGTCATACAGAGGACAAATAGCACTCGCGTCTGTTCCCAGCTTGTACAGTGTATTGGACTGATGAGGAGCTACCGTTCTTGTCAGTTTCCTAAGCAAGTTGAACTAGATATGGCCCGTGTGTGTAGGAAGCACAGTTCTTTTGTTCTGAGTAAGCTCACTGTTCGGACCCCATAGGAAACACAGTAGAGTAGAAGAGTGCTCTTTTCTCAAAAGCAGAGTGTGATTCATGTAAGGCAAGCTAGCGTTTGTTTCCCAGTCCTAAGTGGAGTTGAATCACATCCTGTTTTTGGTCCTACGAGCAAGAGTTGTTTTCTGGTAAGAAGAGTCACTATTGCGCTCCCATTGTCATACACAGGGCAAATAGCACTGGCGTCTGTTCCCAGCGTGTACAGTGCATTGGACTGAAGAGGATCTACTGTTCTTGTAAGTTTCCTAAGCAGAATTGAACTAGATATGGCCGTATTTGTAGGAAGCACAGTGTTTTTGTTCTGAGCAAACTCACTGTTCTGGCCCTATAGGAAACACAGTAGAGTAGAAGAGTGCTCTTTTCTCAAAAGCAGAGTGTGTTTCTTGTAAGGCGAGCTAGTGTTTGTTTCCCAGTCCTAAATGGAGTTGAATCACATGCAGTTTCTGGTCCTACCAGCAAGAGTTGTTTTCTGGTAAGGAAAGTCACTATTGCGCTCCCATTGCCATACACAGTGCAAATAGCACTCGCGTCTGTATCCAGCAAGTACAGTGTATTGGACTGAAGCGGAGCTACTGTTCTTGTCAGTTTCCTAAGCAGAGTTGAACTAGATATGGCCCGTGTGTGTAGGAAGCACAGTTCTTTTGTTCTGAGCAAGCTCAATGTTCGGACCCCGTAGGAACCACAGTAAAGTAGAAGACTGCTCTTTTCTCAAAAGCAGAGTGTGTTTCTTGTAAGGCAAGCTACCGTTTGTTTCCCAGTCCTAAATGGAGTTGAATCACATGCAGTTTTTGGTCCTATGAGCAAGAGTTGTTTTCTGGTAAGGATAGTAACTATTGTGCTCCCATTGCCATACACAGTGCAAATAGCACTCGCGTCTGTTCCCAGCAAGTACAGTGTATTGGACTGAAGCGGAGCTACTGTTCTTGTCAGTTTCCTAAGCAGAGTTGAACTAGATATGGCCCCTGTGTGTAGGAAGCACAGTTCTTTTGTTCTGAGCAAGCTCACTGTTCGGACCACATAGGAAATACAGTAGAGTAGAAGAGTGCTCTTTTCTCAAAAGCAGAGTGTGTATCTTGTAAGGCGAGCTAGTGTTTGTTTCCCAGTCAGAAATGGAGTTGAATCCCATGCAGTTTCTGGTCCTACGAGCAAGAGGTGTTTTCTAATAAGAAGAGTCACTATTGCACTCCCATTGTCATACAGAGGACAAATAGCACTGGCGTCTGTTCCCTGCATGTACAGTGTATTGGACTGAAGTGGAGCTACTGTTCTTGTCAGTTTCCTAAGCAGAGTTGAACTAGATATGGCCCGTGTGTGTAGAAAGCACAGTTCTTTTGTTCTGAGCAAGCTCACTGTTCGGACAACATAGTAAACACAGTAGAGTAGAAGAGTGCTCTTTTCTCAAAAACAGAGTGTGTTTCTTGTAAGGCGAGCTAGCATTTGTTTCCCAGTCCTAAATGGAGTTGAATCACATGCAGTTTTTGGTCCTATGAGCAAGAGTTGTTTTCTGGTAAGGAAAGTCATTATTGCGCTCGCAATGCCATACACAGTGCAAATAGCACTGGCGTCTGTTCCCAGCAAGTACAGTGTATTGGACTGAAGCGGAGCTACTGTTCTTGTCAATTTCCTAAGCAGAGTTGAACTAGATATTGCCCCTGTGTGTAGGAAGCACAGTTCTTTTGTTCTGAGCAAGCTCACTGTTCAGACCCCATAGGAAACACAGTAGAGTAGAAGAGTGCTCTTTTCTCAAAAGCAGAGTGTGTTTCTTGTAAAGTGAGCTAGCATTTGTTTCCCAGTCCTAAATGGAGTTGAATCACATGCAGGTTCTTGTCCTAAGAGCAAGAGTTGTTTTCTGGTAAGAAGAGTCACTATTGTGCTCCCATTGTCATTCACAGGATAAATAACAGTGGCGTCTGTTTCCACCAAGTACAGTGTATTGGACTGAAGCGGAGCTACTGTTCTTGTCAGTTTCCTAAGCAGAGTTGAACTAGATATGGCCCCTGTGTGTAGGAAGCACAGTTCTTTTGTTCTGAGCAAGCTCACTGTTCGGACCACATAGGAAATACAGTAGAGTAGAAGAGTGCTCTTTTCTCAAAAGCAGAGAGTGTTTCTTGTAAGGCGAGCTAGTGTTTGTTTCCCAGTCAGAAATGAAGTTGAATCCCATGAAGTTTCTGGTCCTACGAGCAAGAGGTGTTTTCTGATAAGAAGAGTCACTATTGCACTCCCATTGTCATACAGAGGACAAATAGCACTGGCGTCTGTTCCCTGCATGTACAGTGTATTGGACTGAAGTGGAGCTACTGTTCTTGTCAGTTTCCTAAGCAGAGTTTAACTAGATATGGCCCGTGTGTGGAGGAAGCACAGTTCTGTTGTTCTGAGCAAGCTCACTGTTCGGACCCCATAGGATACACAGTAGAGTAGAAGAGTGCTCTTTTCTCAAAAGCAGAGTGTGTTTCTGTAAGGCGAGCTAGCGTTTGTTTCCCAGTCCTAAATGGAGTTGAATCACATGCAGTTTCTTGTCCTACGATCAAGAGTTTTTTTTTATTAAGAAGAGACACTATTGTGCTCCCATTGTCATACACAGGGCAAATAGCACTGGCGTGTGTTCCCAGCATGTACAGTGTATTGGACTGAAGAGGATCTACTGTTCTTGTCAGTTTCCTAAGCAGAATTCAACTAGATATGGCCGTATTTGTAGGAATCACAGTTCTTTTGTTCTGAGCAAACTCACTGTTCTGGCCCTATAGAAAAAACAGTAGAGTAGAAGTGTGCTCTTTTCTCAAAAGCAGAGTGTGTTTCTTGTAAGGCAAGCTACTGTTTGTTTCCCAGTCCTAAATGGAGTTGAATCACATGTAGTTTTTGGTCCTATGAGCAAGAGTTGTTTTCTGGTAAGGAAAGTCACTCTTGTGCTCCCATTGCCATACACAGTGCAAATAGCACTCGGGTCTGTTCCCAGCAAGTACAGTGTATTGGACTGAAGAGGAGCTACTGTTCTTGTCAGTTTCCTAAGCAGAGTTGAACTAGATATGGCCCATGTGTGGAGGAAGCACAGTTCTGTTGTTCTGAGCAAGCTCACTGTTCGGTCCCCATAGGATACACAGTAGAGTAGAAGAGTGCTCTTTTCTCAAAAGCAGAGTGTGTTTCTTGTAAGGCGAGCTAGCGTTTGTTTCCCAATCCTAAATGGAGTTGAATCACATGCAGTTTCTTGTCCTACGAGCAAGAGTTGTTTTCTGGTAAGAAGAGTCACTATTGTGCTCCCATTGTCATTCACAGGGCAAATAGCACTGGCGTCTGTTCCCAGCATGTACAGTTTATTGGACTGAAAAGAACTACTGACCTTGTCAGTTTCCTAAGCAGAATTGAACTAGATATGGCCGTGTTTGTAGGAAGCACAGTGTTTTTGTTCTGAGCAAACTCACTGTTCTGGCCCTATAGGAAACACAGTAGAGTAGAAGAGTGCTCTTTTCTCAAAACCAGAGTGTGTTTCTTGTAAGGCGAGCTAGTGTTTGTTTCCCAGTCCTAAATGGAGTTGAATCACATGCAGTTTCTGGTCCTACCAGCAAGAGTTGTTTTCTGGTAAGGAAAGTCACTATTGCGCTCCCATTGCCATACACAGTGCAAATAGCACTCACGTCTGTTCCCAGCAAGTACAGTGTATTGGACTGAAGCGGAGCTTCTGTTCTTGTCAGTTTCCTAAGCAGAGTTGAACTAGATATGGCCCGTGTGTGGAGGAAGCACAGTTCTGTTGTTCTGAACAAGCTCACTGTTCGGTCCCCATAGGATACACAGTAGAGTAGAAGAGTGCTCTTTTCTCAAAAGCAGAGTGTGTTTCTTGTAAGGCGAGCTAGCGTTTGCTTCCCAATCCTAAATGGAGTTGAATCACATGCAGTTTCTTGTCCTACGAGCAAGAGTTGTTTTCTGGTAAGAAGAGTCACTATTGTGCTCCCATTGTCATTCACAGGGCAAATAGCACTGGCGTCTGTTCCCAGCATGTACAGTTTATTGGACTGAAAAGAACTACTGACCCTGTCAGTTTCCTAAGCAGAATTGAACTAGATATGGCCGTATTTGTAGGAAGCACAGTGTTTTTGTTCTGAGCAAACTCACTGTTCTGTCCCTATAGGAAACACAGTAGAGTAGAAGAGTGCTCTTTTCTCAAAACCAGAGTGTGTTTCTTGTAAGGCGAGCTAGTGTTTGTTTCCCAGTCCTAAATGGAGTTGAATCACATGCAGTTTCTTGTCCTACCAGCAAGAATTGTTTTCTGGTAAGGAAAGTCACTATTGCGCTCCCATTGCCATACACAGTGCAAATAGCACTCACGTCTGTTCCCAGCAAGTACAGTGTATTGGACTGAAGCGGAGCTACTGTTCTTGTCAGTTTCCTAAGCAGAGTTGAACTAGCTATGGCCCGTGTGTGTAGGAAGCACAGTTCTTTTGTTCTGAGCAAGCTCACTGTTCGGACCACATAGGAAATACAGTAGAGTAGAAGAGTGCTCTTTTCTCAAAAGCAGAGTGTGTTTCTTGTAAGGCGAGCTAGTGTTTGTTTCCCAGTCAGAAATGGAGTTGAATCCCATGCAGTTTCTGGTCCTACGAGCAAGAGGTGTTTTCTAATAAGAAGAGTCACTATTGCACTCCCATTGTCATACAGAGGACAAATAGCACTGGCGTCTGTTCCCTGCATGTACACTGTATTGGACTGAAGTGGAGCTACTGTTCTTGTCAGTTTCCTAAGCAGAGTTGAACTAGATATGGCCCGTGTGTGGAGGAAGCACAGTTCTGTTGTTCTGAGCAAGCTCACTGTTCGGACCCCATAGGATACACAGTAGAGTAGAAGAGTGCTCTTTTCTCAAAAGCAGAGTGTGTTTCTTGTAATTCGAGCTAGCGTTTGTTTCACAGTCCTAAGTGGAGTTGAATCACATGCAGTTTCTGGTCCTACCAGCAAGAGTTTTTTTCTGGTAAGAAGAGTCACTATTGTGCTCCCATTGTCATACACAAGGCAAATAGCACTGGCGTCTGTTCCCAGCATGTACAGTGTATTGGACTGAAGAGGATCTAATGTTCTTGTCAGTTACCTAAGCAGAGTTGAACTAGATATGGCCCGTGTGTGTAAGAAGCACAGTTCTTTTGTTCTGAGCAAGCTCACTGTTCGGACACCATAGGAAACACAGTAGAGTAGAAGAGTGCTCTTTTCTCAAAAACAGAGTGTGTTTCTTGTAAGGCGAGCTAGCATTTGTTTCCCAGTCCTAAATGGAGTTGAATCCCATGCAGTTTCTTGTCCTACGAGCAAGAGCTGTTTTCTAATAAGAAGAGTCACTATTGCACTCCTATTGTCATACAGAGGACAAATAGCACTCGCGTCTGTTCCCAGCTTGTACAGTGTATTGGACTGATGAGGAGCTACCGTTCTTGTCAGTTTCCTAAGCAAGTTGAACTAGATATGGCCCGTGTGTGTAGGAAGCACAGTTCTTTTGTTCTGAGTAAGCTCACTGTTCGGACCCCATAGGAAACACAGTAGAGTAGAAGAGTGCTCTTTTCTCAAAAGCAGAGTGTGATTCATGTAAGGCAAGCTAGCGTTTGTTTCCCAGTCCTAAGTGGAGTTGAATCACATCCTGTTTTTGGTCCTACGAGCAAGAGTTGTTTTCTGGTAAGAAGAGTCACTATTGCGCTCCCATTGTCATACACAGGGCAAATAGCACTGGCGTCTGTTCCCAGCGTGTACAGTGCATTGGACTGAAGAGGATCTACTGTTCTTGTAAGTTTCCTAAGCAGAATTGAACTAGATATGGCCGTATTTGTAGGAAGCACAGTGTTTTTGTTCTGAGCAAACTCACTGTTCTGGCCCTATAGGAAACACAGTAGAGTAGAAGAGTGCTCTTTTCTCAAAAGCAGAGTGTGTTTCTTGTAAGGCGAGCTAGTGTTTGTTTCCCAGTCCTAAATGGAGTTGAATCACATGCAGTTTCTGGTCCTACCAGCAAGAGTTGTTTTCTGGTAAGGAAAGTCACTATTGCGCTCCCATTGCCATACACAGTGCAAATAGCACTCGCGTCTGTATCCAGCAAGTACAGTGTATTGGACTGAAGCGGAGCTACTGTTCTTGTCAGTTTCCTAAGCAGAGTTGAACTAGATATGGCCCGTGTGTGTAGGAAGCACAGTTCTTTTGTTCTGAGCAAGCTCAATGTTCGGACCCCGTAGGAACCACAGTAAAGTAGAAGACTGCTCTTTTCTCAAAAGCAGAGTGTGTTTCTTGTAAGGCAAGCTACCGTTTGTTTCCCAGTCCTAAATGGAGTTGAATCACATGCAGTTTTTGGTCCTATGAGCAAGAGTTGTTTTCTGGTAAGGATAGTAACTATTGTGCTCCCATTGCCATACACAGTGCAAATAGCACTCGCGTCTGTTCCCAGCAAGTACAGTGTATTGGACTGAAGCGGAGCTACTGTTCTTGTCAGTTTCCTAAGCAGAGTTGAACTAGATATGGCCCCTGTGTGTAGGAAGCACAGTTCTTTTGTTCTGAGCAAGCTCACTGTTCGGACCACATAGGAAATACAGTAGAGTAGAAGAGTGCTCTTTTCTCAAAAGCAGAGTGTGTATCTTGTAAGGCGAGCTAGTGTTTGTTTCCCAGTCAGAAATGGAGTTGAATCCCATGCAGTTTCTGGTCCTACGAGCAAGAGGTGTTTTCTAATAAGAAGAGTCACTATTGCACTCCCATTGTCATACAGAGGACAAATAGCACTGGCGTCTGTTCCCTGCATGTACAGTGTATTGGACTGAAGTGGAGCTACTGTTCTTGTCAGTTTCCTAAGCAGAGTTGAACTAGATATGGCCCGTGTGTGTAGAAAGCACAGTTCTTTTGTTCTGAGCAAGCTCACTGTTCGGACAACATAGTAAACACAGTAGAGTAGAAGAGTGCTCTTTTCTCAAAAACAGAGTGTGTTTCTTGTAAGGCGAGCTAGCATTTGTTTCCCAGTCCTAAATGGAGTTGAATCACATGCAGTTTTTGGTCCTATGAGCAAGAGTTGTTTTCTGGTAAGGAAAGTCATTATTGCGCTCGCAATGCCATACACAGTGCAAATAGCACTGGCGTCTGTTCCCAGCAAGTACAGTGTATTGGACTGAAGCGGAGCTACTGTTCTTGTCAATTTCCTAAGCAGAGTTGAACTAGATATTGCCCCTGTGTGTAGGAAGCACAGTTCTTTTGTTCTGAGCAAGCTCACTGTTCAGACCCCATAGGAAACACAGTAGAGTAGAAGAGTGCTCTTTTCTCAAAAGCAGAGTGTGTTTCTTGTAAAGTGAGCTAGCATTTGTTTCCCAGTCCTAAATGGAGTTGAATCACATGCAGGTTCTTGTCCTAAGAGCAAGAGTTGTTTTCTGGTAAGAAGAGTCACTATTGTGCTCCCATTGTCATTCACAGGATAAATAACAGTGGCGTCTGTTTCCACCAAGTACAGTGTATTGGACTGAAGCGGAGCTACTGTTCTTGTCAGTTTCCTAAGCAGAGTTGAACTAGATATGGCCCCTGTGTGTAGGAAGCACAGTTCTTTTGTTCTGAGCAAGCTCACTGTTCGGACCACATAGGAAATACAGTAGAGTAGAAGAGTGCTCTTTTCTCAAAAGCAGAGAGTGTTTCTTGTAAGGCGAGCTAGTGTTTGTTTCCCAGTCAGAAATGAAGTTGAATCCCATGAAGTTTCTGGTCCTACGAGCAAGAGGTGTTTTCTGATAAGAAGAGTCACTATTGCACTCCCATTGTCATACAGAGGACAAATAGCACTGGCGTCTGTTCCCTGCATGTACAGTGTATTGGACTGAAGTGGAGCTACTGTTCTTGTCAGTTTCCTAAGCAGAGTTTAACTAGATATGGCCCGTGTGTGGAGGAAGCACAGTTCTGTTGTTCTGAGCAAGCTCACTGTTCGGACCCCATAGGATACACAGTAGAGTAGAAGAGTGCTCTTTTCTCAAAAGCAGAGTGTGTTTCTGTAAGGCGAGCTAGCGTTTGTTTCCCAGTCCTAAATGGAGTTGAATCACATGCAGTTTCTTGTCCTACGATCAAGAGTTTTTTTTTATTAAGAAGAGACACTATTGTGCTCCCATTGTCATACACAGGGCAAATAGCACTGGCGTGTGTTCCCAGCATGTACAGTGTATTGGACTGAAGAGGATCTACTGTTCTTGTCAGTTTCCTAAGCAGAATTCAACTAGATATGGCCGTATTTGTAGGAATCACAGTTCTTTTGTTCTGAGCAAACTCACTGTTCTGGCCCTATAGAAAAAACAGTAGAGTAGAAGTGTGCTCTTTTCTCAAAAGCAGAGTGTGTTTCTTGTAAGGCAAGCTACTGTTTGTTTCCCAGTCCTAAATGGAGTTGAATCACATGTAGTTTTTGGTCCTATGAGCAAGAGTTGTTTTCTGGTAAGGAAAGTCACTCTTGTGCTCCCATTGCCATACACAGTGCAAATAGCACTCGGGTCTGTTCCCAGCAAGTACAGTGTATTGGACTGAAGAGGAGCTACTGTTCTTGTCAGTTTCCTAAGCAGAGTTGAACTAGATATGGCCCATGTGTGGAGGAAGCACAGTTCTGTTGTTCTGAGCAAGCTCACTGTTCGGTCCCCATAGGATACACAGTAGAGTAGAAGAGTGCTCTTTTCTCAAAAGCAGAGTGTGTTTCTTGTAAGGCGAGCTAGCGTTTGTTTCCCAATCCTAAATGGAGTTGAATCACATGCAGTTTCTTGTCCTACGAGCAAGAGTTGTTTTCTGGTAAGAAGAGTCACTATTGTGCTCCCATTGTCATTCACAGGGCAAATAGCACTGGCGTCTGTTCCCAGCATGTACAGTTTATTGGACTGAAAAGAACTACTGACCTTGTCAGTTTCCTAAGCAGAATTGAACTAGATATGGCCGTGTTTGTAGGAAGCACAGTGTTTTTGTTCTGAGCAAACTCACTGTTCTGGCCCTATAGGAAACACAGTAGAGTAGAAGAGTGCTCTTTTCTCAAAACCAGAGTGTGTTTCTTGTAAGGCGAGCTAGTGTTTGTTTCCCAGTCCTAAATGGAGTTGAATCACATGCAGTTTCTGGTCCTACCAGCAAGAGTTGTTTTCTGGTAAGGAAAGTCACTATTGCGCTCCCATTGCCATACACAGTGCAAATAGCACTCACGTCTGTTCCCAGCAAGTACAGTGTATTGGACTGAAGCGGAGCTTCTGTTCTTGTCAGTTTCCTAAGCAGAGTTGAACTAGATATGGCCCGTGTGTGTAGGAAGCACAGTTCTTTTGTTCTGAGCAAGCTCACTGTTCGGACCACATAGGAAATACAGTAGAGTAGAAGAGTGCTCTTTTCTCAAAAGCAGAGTGTGTTTCTTGTAAGGCGAGCTAGTGTTTGTTTCCCAGTCAGAAATGGAGTTGAATCCCATGCAGTTTCTGGTCCTACGAGCAAGAGGTGTTTTCTAATAAGAAGAGTCACTATTGCACTCCCATTGTCATACAGAGGACAAATAGCACTGGCGTCTGTTCCCTGCATGTACAGTGTATTGGACTGAAGTGGAGCTACTGTTCTTGTCAGTTTCCTAAGCAGAGTTGAACTAGATATGGCCCGTGTGTGGAGGAAGCACAGTTCTGTTGTTCTGAGCAAGCTCACTATTCGGACCCCATAGGATACACAGTAGAGTAGAAGAGTGCTCTTTTCTCAAAAGCAGAGTGTGTTTCTTTTAAGGCAAGCTAGCGTTTGTTTCCCAGTCCTAAATGGAGTTGAATCACATGCAGTTTCTGGTCCTACCAGCAAGAGTTTTTTTCTGGTAAGAAGAGTCACTATTGTGCTCCCATTGTCATACACAAGGCAAATAGCTCTGGCGTCTGTTCCCAGCATGTACAGTGTATTGGACTGAAGAGGATCTAATGTTCTTGTCAGTTACCTAAGCAGAGTTGAACTAGATATGGCCCGTGTGTGTAAGAAGCACAGTTCTTTTGTTCTGAGCTAGCTCACTGTTCGGACACTGTAGGAAACACAGTAGAGTAGAAGAGTGCTCTTTTCTCAAAAACAGAGTGTGTTTCTTGTAAGGCGAGCTAGCATTTGTTTCCCAGTCCTAAATGGAGTTGAATCACATGCAGTTTCTTGTCCTACGAGCAAGAGCTGTTTTCTAATAAGAAGAGTCACTATTGCACTCCTATTGACATACAGAGGACAAATAGCACTCGCGTCTGTTCCCAGCTTGTACAGTGTATTGGACTGAAGAGGAGCTACCGTTCTTGTCAGTTTCCTAAGCAGAGTTGAACTAGATATGGCCCGTGTGTGTAGGAAGCACAGTTCTTTTGTTCTGAGTAAGCTCACTGTTCGGACCCCATAGGAAACACAGTAGAGTAGAAGAGTGCTCTTTTCTCAAAAGCAGAGTGTGATTCATGTAAGGCAAGCTAGCGTTTGTTTCCCAGTCCTAAGTGGAGTTGAATCACATCCTGTTTTTGGTCCTACGAGCAAGAGTTGTTTTCTGGTAAGAAGAGTCACTATTGCGCTCCCATTGTCATACACAGGGCAAATAGCACTGGCGTCTGTTCCCAGCGTGTACAGTGCATTGGACTGAAGAGGATCTACTGTTCTTGTAAGTTTCCTAAGCAGAATTGAACTAGGTATGGCCGTATTTGTAGGAAGCACAGTGTTTTTGTTCTGAGCAAACTCACTGTTCTGGCCCTATAGGAAACACAGTAGAGTAGAAGAGTGCTCTTTTCTCAAAAGCAGAGTGTGTTTCTTGTAAGGTGAGCTAGCGTTTGTTTCCCAGTCCTAAATGGAGTTGAATCCCATGCAGTTTCTGGTCCCACCAGCAAGAGTTGTTTTCTGGTAAGGAAAGTCACTATTGCGCTCCCATTGCCATACACAGTGCAAATAGCACTCGCGTCTGTTCCCAGCAAGTACAGTGTATTGGACTGAAGCGGAGCTACTGTTCTTGTCAGTTTCCTAAGCAGAGTTGAACTAGATATGGCCCGTGTGTGTAGGAAGCACAGTTCTTTTGTTCTGAGTAAGCTCACTGTTCGGACCCCATAGGAAACACAGTAGGGTAGAAGAGTGCTCTTTTCTCAAAAGCAGAGTGTGTTTCATGTAAGGCAAGCTAGCGTTTGTTTCCCAGTCCTAAGTGGGGTTGAATCACATGCTGTTTTTGGTCCTACGAGCAAGAGTGGTTTTCTGGTAAGAAGAGTCACTATTGCGCTCCCATTGTCATACACAGGGCAAATAGCACTGGCGTCTGTTCCCAGCATGTACAGTGCATTGGACTGAAGAGGATCTACTGTTCTTGTAAGTTTCCTAAGCAGAATTGAACTAGATTTGGCCGTATTTGTAGGAAGCACAGTGTTTTTGTTCTGAGCAAACTCACTGTTCTGGCCCTATAGGAAACACAGTAGAGTAAAAGAGTGCTCTTTTCTCAAAACCAGAGTGTGTTTCTTGTAAGGCGAGCTAGTGTTTGTTTCCCAGTCCTAAATGGAGTTGAATCACATGCAGTTTCTGGTCCTACCAGCAAGAGTTGTTTTCTGGTAAGGAAAGTCACTACTGCGCTCCCATTGCCATACACAGTGCAAATAGCACTCCTGTCTGTTCCCAGCAAGTACAGTGTATTGGACTGAAGCGGAGCTACTGTTCTTGTCAGTTTCCTAAGCAGAGTTGAACTAGATATGGCCCGTGTGTGTAGGAAGCACAGTTCTTTTGTTCTGAGCAAGCTCAATGTTCGGACCCCATAGGAACCACAGTAGAGTAGAAGACTGCTCTTTTCTCAAAAGCAGAGTGTGCTTCTTGTAAGGCAAGCTACCATTTGTTTCCCAGTCCTAAATGGAGTTGAATCACATGCAGTTTTTGGTCCTATGAGCAAGAGTTGTTTTCTGGTAAGGAAAGTCACTCTTGTGCTCCCATTGCCATACACAGTGCTAATAGCACTCGCGTCTGTTCCCAGCAAGTACAGTGTATTGGACTGAAGCGGAGCTACTGTTCTTGTCAGTTTCCTAAGCAGAGTTGAACTAGATATGCCCCGTTTGTGTAGGAAGCACAGTTCTTTTGTTCTGAGCAAGCTCACTGTTCGGACCACATAGGAAATACAGTAGAGTAAAAGAGTGCTCTTTTCTCAAAAGCAGAGTGTGTTTCTTCTAAGGCGAGCTAGTGTTTGTTTCCCAGTCAGAAATGGAGTTGAATCCCATGCAGTTTCTGGTCCAAGGAGCAAGAGGTGTTTTCTAATAAGAAGAGTCACTATTGCACTCCCATTTTCATACAGAGGACAAATAGCACTGGCGTCTGTTCCCTGCATGTACAGTGTATTGGACTGAAGTGGAGCTACTGTTCTTGTCAGTTTCCTAAGCAGAGTTGAACTAGATATGGCCCGTGTGTGGAGGAAGCACAGTTCTGTTGTTCTGAGCAAGCTCACTGTTCGGACCCCATAGGATACACAGTAGAGTAGAAGAGTGCTCTTTTCTCAAAAACAGAGTGTGTTTCTTGTAAGGCGAGCTAGCGTTTGTTTCCCAATCCTAAATGGAGTTGAATCACATGCAGTTTTTGGTCCTATGAGCAAGAGTTGTTTTCTGGTAAGAAGAGTCACTATTGTGCTCCCATTGTCATACACAGGGCAAATCACACTGGCATCTGTTCCCAGCATGTACAGTGTATTGGACTGAAGAGGATCTAGTGTTCTTGTCAGTTTCCTAAGCAGAGTTTAACTAGATATGGCCCGTGTGTGTAGGAAGCACAGTTCTTTTGTTCTGATCAAGCTCACTGTTCGGACCCCATAGGAAACACAGTAGAGTAGAAGAGTGCTCTTTTCTCAAAAGCAGAGTGTGTTTCTTGTAAGGCAAGCTAGCGTTTGTTTCCCAGTACTAAATGGAGTTGAATCACATCCTGTTTTTGGTCCTACGAGCAAGAGTTGTTTTCTGGTAAGGAAAGTCACTATTGCGCTCCCTTTGTCAGACACAGTGCAAATAGCACTCGCGTCTGTTCCCAGCATGTACAGTGTATTGGACTGAAGAGGATCTACTGTTCTTGTCAGTTTCCTAAGCAGAGTTGAACTAGATATGGCCCCTGTGTGTAGGAGGCACAGTTCTTTTGTTCTGAGCAAGCTCACTTTTCGGACCCCATAGAAAACACATTAGAGTAGAAAGAGTACTCTTTTCTCAAAAGCAGAGTGTGTTTCTTATATGGCGAGCTAGTGTTTGTTTCCCAGTCAGAAATGGAGTTGAATACCATGCAGTTTCTGGTCCTACCAGCAAGAGGTGTTTTCTGATAAGAAGAGTCACTATTGTGCTCCTATTGCTATACACAGTGCAAATAGCACTCGCGTCTGTTCCCAGCTATTACAGTGTATTGGACTGAAGAGGAGCTACCGTTCTTGTCAGTTTCCTAAGCAGAGTTGAACTAGATATGGCCCGTGTGGGTAGGAAGCACAGTTCATTTGTTCTGAGCAAGCTCTCTGTTCGGACCCCATAGGAAATACAGTAGAGAAGAAGAGTGCTCTTTTCTCAATAGCAGAGTGTATTTCTTGTAAGGCGAGCTAGCGTTTGTTTCCCAGTCATAAATGGAGTTGAATCACATGCACTTTCTTGTCCTACGAGCAAGAGTTGTTTTCTGGTAAGAAGAGTCACTATTGCCCTCCCATTTTCATACACAGGGCAAATAGCACTGGCGTCTGTTCCCAGCATGTACAGTGTATTGGACTGAAGAGAATCTACTGTTCTTGTCAGTTTCCTAAGCAGAGTTGAACTAGATATGGCCCCTGTGTGTAGGAAGCACAGTTCTTTTGTTCTGAGCAAGCTCACTGTTCGGACTACATAGGAAACACAGAAGAGTAGAAGAGTGCTCTTTTCTCAAAAGCAGAGTGTGTTTCTTGTAAGGCGAACTAGTGTTTTTTTCCCAGTCAGAATTGGAGTTGAATCCCATGCAGTTTCTGGTCCTATGAGCAAGAGGTGTTTTCCGATAAGAAGAGTCACTATTGCACTCCCATTGTCATAAACAGGGCAAATAGCACTGGCATCTGTTGCCAGCAAGTACAGTGTATTGGACTGAAGCGGAGCTACTGTTCTTGTCAGTTTACTAAGCAGAGTTGAACTAGATATGGCCCGTGTGTATAGGAAGCACAGTTCTTTTGTTCTTAGCAAGCTCACTGTTCGGTCCCCTTAGAAAACACATTAGTGTAGAAGAGTGCTCTTTTCTCAAAAGCAGAGTGTGTTTCTTATAAGGCAAACTAGCGTTTGTTTCCCAGTCAGAAATGGAGTTGAATCCCATGAAGTTTCTGGTCCTACCAGCAAGAGGTGTTTTCCGATAAGAAGAGTCACTATTGTGCTCCTATTGCCATACACAGTGCAAATAGCACTCGCGTCTGTTCCCAGCTATTACAGTGTATTGGACTGCAGAGGAGCTACCGTTCTTGTCAGTTCCCTAAGCAGAGTTGAACTAGATATGGCCCGTGTGTGTAGGAAGCACAGTTCTTTTGTTCTGAGCAAGCTCACTGTTTGGACCCCATAGGAAACACAGTAGAGTAGAATAGTGCTCTTTTCTCAAAAACAGAGTGTGTTTCTTGTAAGGCGAGCTAGCATTTGTTTCCCAGTCCTAAATGGAGTTGAATCACATGCAGTTTGTTGTCCTACCAGCAAGAGTTGTTTTCTGGTAAGAAGAGTCACTATCGAGCTCCCATTGTCATACACAGGGCAAATAGCACTGGCGTCTGTTCCCAGCAAGTACAGTGTATTGGACTGAAGCAGAGCTACGGTTCTTGTCAGTTTCCTAAGCAGAGTTGAAGTAGATATGGCCCCTGTGTGAAGGAAGCACATATCTTTTGTTCTGAGCAAGCTCACTGTTCGGACCCCATAGAAAACACGTTAGAGTAGAAGAATGCTCTTTTCTCAAAAGCAGAGTGTGTTTCTTATAAGGCGAGCTAGTGTTTGTTTCCAAGTCAAAAATGGAGTTGAATCCCATGCAGTTTCTGGTCCTACGAGCAAGAGGTGTTTTCTGATAAGAAAAGTCACTATTGCGCTCCTATTGCCATACACAGTGCAAATAGCACTCGCATCTGTTCCCAGCTTGTACAGTGTATTGGACTGAAGAGGAGATACCGTTCTTGTCAGTTTCCTAAGCAGAGTTGAACTAGATATGGCCCGTGTGTGTAGGAAGCACAGTTCTTTTGTTCTGAGCAAGCTCACTGTTCGGACCCCATAGGAAACACAGTAGAGTAGAAGAGTGCTCTTTTCTCAAAAGCAGAGTGTGTTTCATGTAAGGCAAGCTAGCGTTTGTTTCCCAGTCCTAAGTGTAGTTGAATCACATCCTGTTTTTGGTCCTACGAGGAAGAGTTGTTTTCTGGTAAGAAGAGTCACTATTGTGCTCCCATTGTCATACACAGGGCAAATAGCACTGGCGTCTGTTCCCAGCATGTACAGTGTATTGGACTGAAGAGGATCTACTGTTCTTGTCAGTTTCCTAAGCAGAATTGAACTAGATATGGCCGTATTTGTAGGAAGCACAGTTCTTTTGTTCTGAGCAAACTCACTGTTCTGGCCCTATAGGAAAAACAGTAGAGTACAAGAGTGCTCTTTTCTCAAAAGCAGAGTATGTTTCTTGTAAGGCAAGCTACCGTTTGTTTCCCAGTCCTAAATGGAGTTGAATCACATGCAGTTTTTGGTCCTATGAGCAAGAGTTGTTTTCTGGTAAGGAAAGTCATTATTGCGCTCGCATTGCCATACACAGTGCAAATAGCACTGGCGTCTGTTCCCAGCTAGCACAGTGTATTGGACTGAAGCGGAGCTGCTGTTCTTGTCAGTTTCCTAAGCAGAGTTGAACTAGATATTGCCCCTGTGTGTAGGAATCACAGTTCTTTTGTTCTGAGCAAGCTCACTGTTCAGACCCCATAGGAAACACAATAGAGTAGAAGAGTGCTCTTTTCTCAAAAGCAGAGTGTGTTTCTTGTAAAGCGAGCTAGCATTTGTTTCCCAGTCCTAAATGGAGTTGAATCACATGCAGGTTCTTGTCCTAAGAGCAAGAGTTGTTTTCTGGTAAGAAGAGTCACTATTGTGCTCCCATTGTCATTCACAGGATAAATAACAGTGGCGTCTGTTTCCAGCAAGTACAGTGTATTGGACTGAAGCGGAGCTACTGTTCTTGTCAGTTTCCTAAGCAGAGTTGAACTAGATATGGCCCCTGTGTGTAGGAATCACAGTTCTTTTGTTCTGAGCAAGCTCACTGTTCGGACCACATAGGAAATCAGTAGAGTAGAAGAGTGCTCTTTTCTCAAAAGCAGAGTGTGTTTCTTGTAAGGCGAGCCAGTGTTTGTTTCCCAGTCAGAAATGAAGTTGAATCACATGCAGTTTCTGGTCCTATGAGCAAGAGGTGTTTTCTGATAAGAAGAGTCACTATTGCGCTCCCATTGTCATACAGAGGACAAATAGCACTGGCGTCTGTTCCCTGCATGTACAGTGTATTGGACTGAAGTGGAGCTACTGTTCTTGTCAGTTTCCTAAGCAGAGTTGTACTAGATATGGCCCGTGTGTGGAAGAAGCACAGTTCTTTTGTTCTGAGCAAACTCACTGTTCGGACCCCATAGGATACACAGTAGAGCAGAAGAGTGCTCTTTTCTCAAAAGCAGAGTGTGTTTCTTGTAAGGCGAGCTAGCGTTTGTTTCCCAGTCCTAAATGGAGTTGAATCACATGCAGTTTCTTGTCCTACGAGCAAGAGTTTTTTTCTGGTAAGAAGAGTCACTATTGTGCTCCCATTGTCATACACAGGGCAAATAGCACTGGCGTCTGTTCCCAGCATGTACAGTGTATTGGACTGAAGAGGATCTACTGTTCTTGTCAGTTTCCTAAGCAGAATTGAACTAGATATGGCCGTATTTGTAGGAATCACAGTTCTTTTGTTCTGAGCAAACTCACTGTTCTGGCCCTATAGAAAGAACAGTAGAGTAGAAGTGTGCTCTTTTCTCAAAAGCAGAGTGTGTTTCTTGTAAGGCAAGCCACTGTTTGTTTCCCAGTCCTAAATGGAGTTGAATCACATGCAGTTTTTGGTCATATGAGCAAGAGTTGTTTTCTGGTAAGAAGAGTCACTATTGCGCTTCCATTGTCATACACAGGGCAAATAGCACTCGCGTCTGTTCCCAGCATGTACAGTGTATTGGACTGAAGCGGAGCTACTGTTCTTGTCAGTTTCCTAAGCATAATTGAACTAGATATGGCCGTATTTGTAGGAAGCACAGTTCTTTTGTTCTGAGCAAACTCACTGTTCTGGCCGTATAGGAAACACAGTAGAGTATAAGAGTGCTCTTTTCTCAAAAGCAGAGTGTGTTTCTTGTAAGGTGAGCTAGCGTTTGTTTCCCAGTCCTAAATGGAGTTGAATCCCATGCAGTTTCTGGTCCCACCAGCAAGAGTTGTTTTCTGGTAAGGAAAGTCACTATTGCGCTCCCAATGCCATACACAGTGCAAATAGCACTCGCGTCTATTCCCAGCAAGAACAGTGTATTGGACTGAAGCGGAGCTACTGTTCTTGTCAGTTTCCTAAGCAGAGTTGAACTATATATGGCCCCTGTGTGTAGGAAGCACAGTTCTTTTGTTCTGAGCAAGCTCACTGTTCAGACCCCATAGGAAACACAGTAGAGTAGAAGAGTGCTCTTTTCTCAAAAGCAGAGTGTGTTTCTTGTAAGGCAAGGTAGCGTTTGTTTCCCAGTACTAAATGGAGTTGAATCACATCCTGTTTTTGGTCCTACGAGCAAGAGTTGTTTTCTGGTAAGAAGAGTCACTATTGTGCTCCCATTGTCATTCACAGGGCAAATAACACTGGCGTCTGTTCCCAGCATGCACACTGTATTGGACTGAAGAGGATCTACTGTTCTTTTCAGTTTCCTAAGCATAATTGAACTAGACATGGCCGTATTTGTATGAAGCACAGTTCTTTTGTTCTGAGCAAGCTCACTGTTCTGGCCCTATAGGAAACACAGTAGAGTAGAAGAGTGCTCTTTTCTCAAAAGCAGAGTGTGTTTCTTGTAAGGCGAGCTAGCGTTTGTTTACCATTCCTAAATGGAGTTGAATCACATGCAGTATTTGGTCCTACGAGCAAGAGTTGTTTTCTGGTAAGGAAAGTCACTACTGTTCTCCCAATGCCATACACAGTGCAAATACCACTCCCGTCTGTTCCCAGCAAGTACAGTGTATTGGACTGAAGAGGAGCTACTGTTCTTGTCAGTTTCCTAAGCAGAGTTGAACTAGATATGGCCCCTGTGTGTAGGAAGAACAGTTCTTTTGTTCTGAGCAAGCTCACTGTTCGGACCCCATAGGAAACACAGTAGAGTAGAAGAGTGCTCTTTTCTCAAAAGCAGAGTATATTTCTTGTAAAACGAGCTAACGTTTGTTTCCCAATCCTAAATGGAGTTTAATCACATGCAGTATCTGGTCCTACGAGCAAGAGATGTTTTCTGGTAAGAAGAGTGACTATTGCGCTCGCATTGTCATACACAGGGCAAACAGCACTGGCATCTGTTCCCAGCATGTACAGTGTATTGGACAGAAGAGGATCTACTGTTCTTGTCAGTTTCCTAAGCAGAATTGAACTAGATATGGACCATGTGTGTAGGAAGCACAGTTCTTTTGTTCTGAGAATGCTCACTGTTCTTGCCCTATAGGAAACACATTAGAGTAGAAGAGTGCTCCTTTTGCAATCCAGAGTGTGTTTCTTGTAAGTCGAACTATCGTTTGTTTTCCAGTCCTAAATGGAGTTGAATCCCATGCAGTTTCTGGTCCTACCAGCAAGAGTTGTTTTCTGATAAGAAGAGTCACTATTGTGCTCCTATTGCCATACACAGTACAAATAGCACTCGCGTCTGTTCCCAGCTAGGACAGTGTATTGGACTGAAGAGGAGCTACCGTTCTTGTCAGTTTCCTAAGCAGAGTTGAACTAGATATGGACTGTGTGTGTAGGAAGCACAGTTCTTTTGTTCTGAGCAAGCTCACTGTTCGGACACCATAGGAAACACAGTAGAGTAGAAGAGTGCTCTTTTCTCAAAAGCAGAGTGTGTTTCTTGTAAGGCAAGGTAGCGTTTGTTTCCCAGTACTAAATGGAGTTGAATCACATCCTGTTTTTGTTCCTACGAGCAAGAGTTGTTTTCTGGTAAGAAGAGTCACTATTGTGCTCCCATTGTCATTCACAGGGCAAATAACACTGGCGTCTGTTCCCAGCATGCACACTGTATTGGACTGAAGAGGATCTACTGTTCTTTTCAGTTTCCTAAGCATAATTGAACTAGATATGGCCGTATTTGTATGAAGCACAGTTCTTTTGTTCTGAGCAAGCTCACTGTTCTGGCCCTATAGGAAACACAGTAGAGTAGAAGAGTGCTCTTTTCTCAAAAGCAGAGTGTGTTTCTTGTAAGGCGAGCTAGCGTTTGTTTCCCAGTCCTAAATGGAGTTGAATCACATGCAGTTTTTGGTCCTATGAGCAAGAGTTGTTTTTTGGTAAGGAAAGTCACTCTTGCGCTCCCATTGCCATACACAGTGCAAATACCACTCGCGTCTGTTCCCAGCAAGTACAGTGTATTGGACTGAAGCGGAGCTACTGTTCTTGTCAGTTTGCTAGGCAGAGTTGAACTAGATATGGCCCCTGTGTGTAGGAAGCACAGTTCTTTTGTTCTGAGCAAGCTCACTGTTCGGACCCCCTAGGAAACACAGTATAGTAGAAGAGTGCTCTTTTCTCAAAAGCAGAGTGTGTTTCTTGTAAGGCAAGCTAGCGTTTGTATCCCATTCGTAAATGGAGTTGAATCACATGCAGTTTTTGGTCCTACGAGCAAGAGTTGTTTTCTGGTAAGGAAAGTCTCTTTTGCGCTTCCAATGCCATACACAGTGCAAATAGCACTCGCGTC